>NC_137064.1:1896067-1898567 GCF_032717465.1 Coenobita brevimanus
ATTTCCTCGCACTGAAGGCGTTACGAGCAAGGTGATGTGCCATTGTTTTTTGGCGCCAAAATTCCGATGTAAACAAACTTTTGGCGCCAACTGGACCCAGCTGGTGGATGTAAACACGCCTAGCCAGGGAGGAAATAGGGGAGGAGGAGAGAGGGAGGAAAAAGGGGGGCAAGAGAGAGGGAGGAGAGGAGGAGAAAGAGGAAAGACAGACGAAAGAGCGGGGAGAGGAAAGAGAGGGGAAGAGAGAAAAGGGAGGAAAGATCGGGGAGAGGAGAGAGGGAGGAAAGAGGCGGGAAGAGGAGAGAAGGAGGAAAGAGGGAAGAAGAGGGGAAAGGGATCGAGGAAAGAGCGGGGAGAGGAGAGAGGGAGGAAAGGGGGGGGAAGAGGAGAAAAGGAGGAACGAGGGGGGAGGAGGAGGGAAGGAGGAAAGGGGGAGAAAGAGGAAAGAGGGGAGAAAAGGGGTGAAGAGGAGAGAGGGAGGAAACAAGGGAGGGAAAAGAGCAGAGAGGGAGGGAAGGGAAGGAAAGACGGAGCGGAGGAGGGGAAATAGAGGGAAGATGGAAAGAGGGAAGGAAAAGGGGGAAAAGGATGGGGAAGGAGGGGGAGAAAAGGGGAAGGAGAGAGAGAGAGAGAGAGAGAGAGAGAGAGAGAGAGAGAGAGAGAGAGAGAGAGACAGACAGACAGACAGACAGACAGACAGACAGACAGACAGAGAAGGGGAGGGAAAGAGGGGAAGGAATCGAAGCAGGGGAGGAAGAAAGGGAAGGGGGGGTGGGAGGGAGCGAAAAGAGGAAGAGGGAGGAAAGAGAAAAGGAGAGGAAAGGGAAGGGATAATAAGATGAGTACACTGGAGAGAGAGAGAGAGAGAGAGAGAAAATAACCACCTCCCATTTTCTTACAGACATGGCCCTTCTCCTTCTCCCGCGGAGGTGAAGGAGGGAAGGAAGGAGGGAAGGAGGCGGGAGGGAGGGAAGGAGGGGGAGGAGGTGGGGGAGGAGGAGGGGGAGAACTACCCACCGTCAACCAGCAGAACGAGAGGTAAGAGTCCTGGATCCTGGCAGAGTCCCTAACACCTCTTCCTTAGCGATTTATTCCACATACACCACCATGACATTCTATCCCGTGTTATTTTTTTCGTTTTCATACAAAGTTCTTACCAGTAAAATACAAGAGAATACAGCTTATCTTTGGCACTCGCTTCCCTAGAATACTGTAGTTTCCCCTCAATCTTCACCCTACAGCAAAAGTCCAAGTGTAATAGATGTTTTATGGAAGGAAGACATTTATCTGGCGTATGGAATTATCTTTTTTATTTAATTTGCTTTTTCTTCCTCTGTTCATCTTACTACTACTACTACTACTACTACTACTGCTACTACTACTATTATTACTACTACTACTACTACTACTATTACTACTGCTAATAATAATAATAATAATGTGTAGAAAAAAAGATTCTCACAATTTTTCTTATCCTGTACCGCCCTGAGTTATGTGATCATTATGGAGGTACGGAATATAAGATGGTACACACACACACACACACACACACACACACACGCACATTCTCTCTCTCTCTCTCTCTCTCAATAATCTCATAAATTATAGTAGCAAAATTAGTTTATCCAATATGTATTTCTCACACACCCACAAACTATACCCAGAAGCCTCCTCCCCCCCATGTGTACCCCTGGTGTTCGCGTGCCCCAGTTTGAGACCCCCGGGTGTAGAATAATTCGCTAAGGAAGAGGTGTTCAGTAGGGCTGCATCTAACCCTTCCAGCCATACAAGTCTCCCCTGGCTGAATAAAATCGTCTGGAGAACAGGAAGAAAATGGAAGTTGCGTCCTCGGGGTGAAGGGATTAAAACTTTCTCTTTCTCTCTCTCTCTCTCTCTCTCTCTCTCTCTCTCTCTCATACACGAAGATCGAACTTAGGAAATCAATATGAGTCATGCTTCCCCAAATAAAACGGACGCCCACCATCCACTCACTCGATGTAGTACTACCTTTAGGTGACTTTACAATGAGTGACGAGCCAAATGGTTTCCTGTAACCCGAGAAACCGCTTACTACGCTCGGTGGTAACCATATAACCGAACTGACGTCTGGTGGCCTAGTGGATTACGGCGCTCCAACCGGATGTGGCCTAAAGCGTAACATCCGGGGTGTAATTTTTTTTTTTTTTTTTTTTTTTTTTTTTTTTACAGCAGGTCCAATTCAATGGTTACACGATTTTTTTTTTTTTTTTTATAGAATGAAGGACACCTGAAATCTGGTGGATGGATTTTTTTTTCTATTTATTCTGTTTTTCCTGCCTCTGTTCATCTTGTGTAAAAAAAAAAAAAAAAATGAATGGCACTCATGCAAGAGCGACTAGTCTCCCTCGCTTGGCTCCGGGATGCAACACTCCTGATGACAAACTTGAATTGGATGATGGATGGATAATTAAAGTTATTCTGACTTTTACCCCACTTAGAGCTGAGGTGGTGGTGGTGGTGG
>NC_137064.1:1901067-1911067 GCF_032717465.1 Coenobita brevimanus
TGTGAAGGGGTGTTTTTATGCTGGATTTAATAACAATGGTAATGATATTCGCTTTACTGTTCTTGTGCGTCTCACTTCATGCAGCCTCTCTCTCTCTCTCTCTCTCTCTCTCTCTCTCTCTCTCTCTCTCTCTCTCTCTCTCTGGTGTGTGTGTGTGTGTGTGTGTGTGTGTGTGTGTGTGTGTGTGTGTGTGTGTGTGTGTTTTAAACAAGTAACAATTCCAATAACTAAGCATCGATAACAAACATGAAACTTAGGCATGAGCGAAAAGACAACAAAAACAATAACAACAGAACAACGACAACAATAACAACAACAGCAACAACTCAAGCAGAATAAATATAAATAAATAAATAAATAAAACAAGAGGAGCGAAAGTCAAGAGGAAATAAGAGGCCATTAAAGAGACAGCAAAACAATGGGTGAGGAGGAGGAGGAAGAGGAGAGGGGAGGGAAACAAAGGTGAGAGAGAGAGAGAGAGAGAGAGAGAGAGAGAGAGATCCAAGCATCGAGATATACAGTATTGCCTACGAGTTAGCTGGAGAACAAGAGCAGAACTGCCCTGAGACCTGCGGCGAGGCTCTTGTTTCAAACAGTTTGCCGTGAAACGTAACCAGCCTTCACAGAGAGATCCACTACCCATTCTGGAGGTGCCTTAACATATGGCGCCAGCTCAAGTGTCAGCTGATGGCAGATTGGGATTCTCCATGTCAAATTACCATATATGGGACCAATTTTATGTCTACTAAGGCCTTCTTTTAACATATCCGTCAGAAGAAGAAGAAGAAGAAGAAGGAGGAGGAGGAGGAGGAGGAGAATGCAGAAGAAGAAGAACGCTGGCCACTCACTGACCTGCTCACTATCGCCGCAGGTAAAAACAGATAAGTCGTCCATGAAGGTTCAGGGATGAAAGAAAACGGAGGGTACACGAATAATTATGCAAGGAGAAAAGACGAAGAAAGAAAAAAGAAGCAAATAATTAGAGAATAATGAGAAGAGATGGAGAGATTTTTGAAGGAGAGGGAGGTGGTTAAGGAGGGGGAGGAGACGGACAAAGAAAAGGGAGCAGGGGAGGGGAAGAGGGAACATGAGGGGGTGTCCTGGAAAGGAGTAGGAAAGGGAGAAGAAGGAGGGCAGAGGATAAGGAAGGTTAAAGAAGGGAGAGGGGTACGGGAGAGGGGTACGGAGAGGCGAGGAGAGGGGAAGAAAGGGGAAGAGAGGGCTAAGGAGTGAGAAGAGGGTTAGGAGGGGGGAAGAGGGTTGATGAGGGAGAGGAGGTGGGGTAAGAAAAGGAGGAGGGGGTGAAGGAATGGAGTAGTAGGGTTTAGGGGGAGGGGAGAGTGAAGGAGGGGGAGGGGGGAGTGAAGGAAGGTGTGAGGGGGAGGAGGGGGACAAAAGAGGGGAGAAGGGGTTAAGGAGGGGAAGAGAGAGAGAGAGAGAGACATGGAGGGGAGTAAAGGGTTCGTCAGTGCGTCCTCTGAGTGTAACACCTTGAGGCTATATATCTTAGAGAGAGAGAGAGAGAGAGAGAGAACGTGGTGGTGGTAGGCATGACTGGTGGAGTTGCTGGAGGTGGAAAAGTGGAGAGTGGAAGAGAAGAGGGTGATGGAGTAAGCTTGGCAGGGTAGGGAAAGGGGAATGGGATAGTTCTACAATGACAAGCAAAGCAAAATAATAACAATAATAATAATAATAATAAAAATGTTGTGGATCTTATCACCATATAGAGAAGTAGGAGAGGACTGAGGACGAAGCAGACGGTGAGCAAGTGAAACAAAAATGAAACACGACCCAGCACTTAACCCAAAAAGCCTGATTATTTTTTTACAAGCAGCAGAGAACCACACACCCTCCTTCCCACACATAACACTTTCACGCTCCTATAACTCCCTCTGAGGTGAATATAATCGTCTGGAGTTAACTTGAAATAAATGCACGAGTTCCATGAATAACTTTTTCGTTTGAATTCCCCGTTCTGCAGATTTCTAGCCTTTGACTCATTCTTAATTACAAAACAAAAATAAATAAATAAATAAATGAAGTTCAGATGACACTCAGGTGGATAAGGACGTGTGGTATTAGCAGACATAAATACTCAGGGTCGTGCGGAATTAAGTTACTAAAGAAGACGCGAATGTGAGAGTTATTATAGTGAAATTATCAAAGTATTTCTCCACAGTGCAACTCGCAGCCGTCGGTGTTACAAGCAGGTCCCTAATTTACGTTTAGCAATAACTCTCCAGCGACATACCCTCAACCCTCTTCTGTCCAACCGTGCAACGCAAGGCTTAACCAAAACTCTCAGTCTTTTATATATATACAAATACTCAACTCTACCACTTCCTCAATCCCTATTTCCCTCTACCTATGACCTCTAATCTTTCAACAGGTGTCCAGGAATCTCAAAATAAATGGATCCTGATTTTTTCCTCTTCATTTTTTTTTTTTCTGCAAGACTTTTTTCCAGGAGTCTAGAGTTTTGTTCTTGCGGTCTCCATAAAGCAAAAAAAATGTGCAAAGACCTGGGATGGAAAATTTGTCTAATGATTCACGTTAGACTGAAATCAAAACTCAAGATTTCAAATTTTAGGAAGAGAAAAATAATTACAGAATCGTGCACAAGGGAAGACTGGTTGTGACGAGAAATGAGAACCATGAGATTAAAAAAAAATAAATAAATAAAGATTCCTTGCGTTAATGAGAGTACATGTGTGGAGTGCGTGCGGGGGTGAGTGAGGGTGCGTGAGTGCCTGTGTGGGGTGGTGAGTGCTTGCGTGCGTGTGTGAGGGGTTGAGTGAGGTCATGGGCAACCCGAGAAGGCAGCCCCGGGCCCCACACTGAAGGAGGCGTCAGGCAAAAGGTCAATATATCTCAGCGTCAGAAAACAAAGGCCATTTCCAACATTATTATTATTATCATTATTATTATTATTATTATTATTATCATCATCATTATTATTTTATTGTGAGGCAAGTGCTGGCTTTTCTTTTTCTTCTTCTTCTTCTTTTTCTTCATCATCATCATCATCATCATCATCATCCCCACGACCACGACCATAATCATCATCATCATCATCAGTATCACCATCACCACCACCACCACCACCAAGTGCAACCACCATCAACGAAAACAACTACCACAACTTCAACTACCACAATCAGCCACATTAACCACAACTACCACCACCAACCACAATTTACAACAACAACTACCATCACCACCAACCACAACTCCTCCCATTACCACAATCACCACTACCACAATTACCACCACCGACCACAACTACCACCACCAACCACAATTTCCAACCACAACTACCACCACCAATCACAATTCATAACCACAACTACCACCACCAACCACAATTCACAACAACTACCACCACCAACCACAATTCACAACAATTACCACCACCAACCACAATTCACAACAATTACCACCACCAACCACAATTCACAACCACATTTACCACCACTTATCACAACTACCACAACCTCATTTACCACCACCATCAACCACAACTCCTCCCACTACCACAATTACCACCACCTACCACCACCTACCACCAACCATCTTCACTATCTATTTAATCTTCAGTGTAATCATAATCCTACCCTTAAGCACAGAGTAAGTACATTAGATATATTACATTAGCACATTTAGAAGTACAATGTAATGGAATTGGTGAGGTGTCAGATTCCTTGGGGCGGGGAGAGAGAGAGAGAGAGAGAGAGAGAGAGAGAGAGGTGTACATGTATGAGGAGTTAATGTATGACTATGTGTGTATGTACGTGAGTGCATCCACGTGTACGTAAAAATGGTATATATTCTGTATATACATACATATACGCACAGAGAGAGAGAGAGAGAGAGAGAGAGAGAGAGAGGTGTACATGTGTGTGAGTTCATGTGTATTATGTTCGTGTGTGCATCCATGTGTATGTAAAAATGGTATATATTCTGTACAACATACATATACGCACACACACACACACACACACACACACACACACACACACACACACACACACACACACACACACACACACACACACACACACACACACACACACACAGACAGAGACAGACAGAGAGAATAATTGTAAAACAGGCTAAGATCATTTACGAACACGCTCTCATAAGTGTAAAGGGATTATTGATCGTAACTAAAATATATCAAACACTTATGCCTCTCTCAATATTCTTATAATTATCAATAACAACTAATTACGCACCGAGGCACCTCATTAGCGTCACGTTACCCTCATTAAGGCGACACCATCCCCTCACCTCATAAACTAGGCAGTAATTAATAAGTCTCCTGACACCACTCCACACACTGGCACGTCATTCATCTTGCCAATATAGGATACACGGGGGAAATTTGAGTTGTATGGATGTATATATTGTATTCATCGTTTTTACCACTTATACTTAACTCTTAGTTCATACTGTTCTAAATAATGAAGGTGGTGGTGGTGGTGGTGGTGGTGGTGGTGGTGGTGATGATGGTGGTGATAATGATGATGATGAGGAGGAGGAGGAGGAGGAGGAGGAGGCGAGTTATTATTGGAAAAGCAGTGACACACCTAAAGGTCTCATGTAGACAAATAAGTAAATATAGACAGATAGATACCTGGACGGATAGAGAGGCAGATTGTTAGACACATAGACAGATAAATAGATAAACAGACAGACATATATACAAACAGATGGATAGACAAATGTAAATATAATACATTTATACATACATATATATATATACATACACATATATACGTATATATATATATATATATATATATATATATATATATATATATATATATATATATATAGAGAGAGAGAGAGAGAGAGCATCACAATACTTTGAGCAATCTCACATCCTCTCCCATCACCACCATCTCTCTCTCTCTCTCTCTCTCTCTCTCTCTCTCTCTCTCTCTCTCTCTCTCTCTCTCTCTCTCTCTCGGGTGCAATGATAACCGCGTCATCCTTTAATATCGCTATTTTTCCCCACTTAAACCAGACGTAAAAAAATTTAATAAGTTTCCCCTCACTGGCAACCACACCCCGCCTGAGAACCCCATCAGAGGAGGAGGAGGAGGAGGAGGAGGAGGAGGAGGAGGAGAAGAAGATGAAGAAGCGCGCACACACACACACACACACACACACACACACACACACAGCATCCATGAGCATATTCTCAGAGGCATCATCGAGAGAGAGAGAGACGCCATGACACTTGAGGTAACAGATTTTCTTCTCACCACACGAGGTTCCGTCTCAGCTACATAAAACCACCAGACCAGTAAAACTAAAGTAAAAAATAAAGGAGGTCATGGTACTGAAGGGGTGAAGGTGCAATATACATACACTGGCAATAAAGGACTAACGGGGTGGGGAGCTGAATAACTAATCTATCATAATCTATTTTATTTTAATCTTGATACTGAAGATTTGTATTTTATTGTATTTTACTGTATTTTATTGTATTGTACTATATTGTATTGTATTTCTGTGTAATTTATTGTATCTTATTGTATTGTATTTTATTGTATTGTATTTTATTGTACTGTGTTTCAGTGTATTGTATTTTATTGTAATTTATGGTATTGTATTTTTCTGTATTTTATTGTACTGTATTTTATTGCACTTCATCGTATTTTATTGTATTTCATTTTGTTTATCGTATTTTATTGTATTTCATTTTTGTTTTATTGTATTTTATTGTATTTCATTTTGTTTTATCGTATTTTATTGTATTTCATTTCTGTTTTATTGTATTTTATTATTTTATTGTATTTTATTGTATTTTATTGTATTTTATTCCTGATTTTGAAGATCTAGGTCAACTCGAGAGACAGCCCCTGCTATACCCTGCCCACCTTAACTTGGCCTAAAATTACCATCGTCTCCATCTTTAATGCTGAGCTGTAACAGGGGATTAACACTTGAATATGGAGCTAGTCACGAAGAAGTGCTATGGAGAGGATGTAGAGTCACAGTACTGTCCTTCCCCCCCCCCCACTGAGGTAGGGAATAAGCTGAAAATGGACTATAGTGAAAGGACTGATGTAGGTATGAACGTATGTATGTATGTATGTATGTTGAAAATCTCATGACTGTTTGGTACAATTTGGATCTAAATTGGAATATAAAATGTATGTACGTGTGGAAAGACGTGATTGGCTTTTGGTGCACATCTAACAAAGGTCAGGGTCACAGGTAAAGGTCATGGGTCAAGGTCACAGGTCAGGGTTACAGGTCAAGGTCACAGGTCAAGGTCATAGGTCTGGGTCACAGGTCATGGGCACGGGTCCAGGTCAAGGGCACAGGTCAAGGTCATAGGTCGGGGTCACAGGTCAAGGTCAAATGGGGGCGTCGCTATGCTATCTTAGAACCCACTCTGATTTTCTTCCTCCTCTCTCCAGACGATTTTTTTTAGCATGTCTTCAAAATGGAGGGGTTAGACACAGCCTTCCTTTACACATTTACAGTTAAAGATCTTTCCCGAGCTGAGTAAAATCGTCTGGAGGTAGAAAGAATAAAAAAAGAAATTAACTGCGTGGAAGGGGTCGGTTAGAGGAGCATACGGCACTGACAGATGATTAATACAGGAGTCACTTTAACCCCAGATAGGAATAACAAGCGAAACAGGGACTATTTTATGCCATTATCACCCTTACACGCGGCGCACATAAGGCCCATAGAGAAATATTACAATCGCCTCACACCCCTAACCCACCAGGCGCCCTAATCAGCCACCACAACCACCCCAATCATCCCCAATCCATCTCCCCCACGTCACACAACCACCTGTCACCCCAGCCCGTCACCTACCCGCCAATATGTTATATACCTTCAGCTCGTCACCACTACGTTAATATATAAGTTACCATTCACCCATACTATATCACGTCACCACTTCCCTTCCCCTCTTCTCTTTTTCCTCCCTTCCCCACTTCTCTTTTTCCTTCCCTTCCCCTCTTCTGTTTTTTCTTCCTTCTCCTGTCCTCTTGTCCTCTTCATTCTACTCTTCTCGTTCCTCTCGTCTCTTCTTGTTCCTCCTCCTCTCCTCTCATCCCCATCCCTCCTCCCCTTTCTCCTTGTCTCCCCTCCCCTTTCCTCGTCTTCAATCCTGTCCCCTCCCTTCCTCTCTTCTCCCCTTCCTTCCCCTTCTCCTCTCGTCCTCACCCCCTCCTCTCCCCTTCCCTTCCATTCCCTTCCTACTACCTTCCCCCTTTCCTCTCATTCTTCACTTTCCCCTCCCCTCCTCTCCCCACCCCTCTTCTCCCCTCACTCCCCTCTCCTAAACAGACCCTTTTTTCCCCTCCTCGGTCCAGGCACACCACAATTTATAAGTGACAAGTGGCGATAAATAAGTGTATGAGGAGAATTAAGTTGCAGATTAATTTGATATTCATTGGTACAGGATTTGAAGGCAGAGTGATTGTGTTAGTTTATGCGAAATTCTGGTTGCAAGTGTTCATCATCATCATCATCATCATTATTATTATTATTATTATTATTAGTGGTGGTGGTAGTAGTAGTAGTAGTAGTAGTAGTAGTAGCAGCATTGGTTGTAGTAGTAGTAGTAGTAGTAACAGTTGTAGTAGTAGCAGTAGTAGTAGTAATGGTGGTAGTAGCAGTGGTAGTAGCAGTGGTAGTAGTAGTAGTAGTAGTAGTTGTTGTTGTTGTAGCTACCTTCCTCCTGCAAATCACCATCCTCTCTTCGGGGGATAGGGGGACGTGGGCAGGAGAATCAATTTAACCCATGCATTGAAAAACCATCCCAAAACTGACCCTACCGCTTTCCATTTCCGTCTGTTATATTAAAAAATATATAATGCTACTGAAAGCGTAATGAGCTAATGGTGTGTAGGGATATGATGGATTTTGAAAGTGTAATGGGGTGGCGGTGAAAAGGCTTGGGGGGGCGGTGTTTACAAATTAGGCTGTGAGCTGGGGAGAGGGGAGGGGTTAAGGGGGTTGAAGGGGGTGAGGGAGAGCCATCTGTTCACCCCCACCCTATCCATCACCTCACCACCACGATGACAACCCCCCCCCCACACCCACACCCTTCTCCGTTCATTTCTCACCTATCTATCTATCTGGCTGGCTGGCTATCTATCTATCTATCTACCAATATATTTATCAATCTATCCATCTGTCTGGCTGGCTGGCTATCTATCTATCTACCAATCTATCTATCTATCTATCCATCGACCTACTGTATGTAACTCTTTATCTGTTTCTGTATTCAACTTCCTTTGCATTTATCCACATAAGACTCTCTCTCTCTCTCTCTCTCTCTCTCTCTCTCTCTCTCTCTCTCTCTCTCTCTAACTGGGGCCTAATGACTGAAATTACTTGGTGCTAAATTGACAAAAACCTCTATTCTAACTGGACATAAAACAAGGAGAAACAATTACCCTATTTTGCTGTGTAATTGGTCGAAATAGGTCAACAATAATTGGGTCTAGAAATGGGGGAATACATTGGCGTTATCAGGTGGAAAATTGATGAAGAAAATGCGCAAAGTTGATGAAGAAACAGAAAAAAATTGATGAAAAACTGCTGCAATATTGGTGAGTGAGAGACTGACGAGGAGAGTGTATGTGAGTGGGGTGGAAGGGGAGGCCAAGGATGAGATGGAGGGATGGAGTGGAGAGGTATATGAGAGAGAGGGTGAGTTGGGAGCAGGGCAGTGAAATGGCGGGGGACAGGGCGACGTGGAGGCGATTTGGTTGTGGCCACCCCGTATGGGATTAAAGCGTCTGGCAATAGATAGATAGACAGATAGAATATTGGTGACGAACTGCAGGGGGTAACTTTGTGAAATGGCAGTGTATGGAGAAAAAAGACTAAATATTTAAAATGGGAACGAAAGTATGTTAACCATTTAATTGTGAATAGTGAGGAGAGGAGAGAGGAAATTAAAGGTGAGGAGAGAAGAGGAAGGAGAGAGGAAGAGAGAAAGGGAAAGGAGAAAAGATGGAAAAGAGAAACGAACTGAAATGAAAGATAAGAAATTAAGAGAAGAAAAGGGAAGGGAAGAAATGGACATCCAATCCTTCCCTTCCTCCTCCCACACCTTCCCTACTCACTCCCCCCCCTCCCTCTCTCCCTCCCGCCCCTCCTTCCATATCTCACTTGAACTTAATCAGGAATATTAGTTCTCTCCCCATCCCTCCCTCCCCCCCTCCCCATTCCTTTCCCTCCACCCTTCCTCCCCCTCCTCTTCTCCCTCTCCTTCCCCTTCTCCCCCTCTTCCCTATTACCCTTTTCTTCCTCTTCCTATTCGCCTTCTCTCTCCTTCTTCGTTTCCCTCATCTGCCTCTTCTCCTCCTCCTCCTCCTTCTCCTTCTCCCCATCTCCTTATCTTCCTCCTCATCTTCTTTCTCCTTCTCCTCCTGCTGTCATTGCCACTCCTCCTTCCTTCCCATTTAATCAGGAATAATAGCTCTCTCTCTCTCTCTCTCTCTCTCTCTCTCTCTCTCTCTCTCTCTCTCTCTCTCTCTCTCAATACCCCCCTTCTCCTTGCCCCTACTCTCCCTCCATCCCGCCTTTCACTCCCTTCCTCTACCCCCTTCCTTTCTTCCACCCTCTCTCAATACTCCTTCTTCTCCCCCCCTCCCGCCATCGTTCCCTCCTTTTCCTTTGCTCCTGCTCTGCTCTCCTTCCCTCTCCCTCTCCTCTCTCCCTTTTCTCTTTTCCCTTTCCTTTCTCTCCCATTTAACTCTTTCTCTCCCTTCCACGTCCCTCCCTATCCCCCCTACCCTCCTGCACTTCCCCCTCCCTTTCCCCCCTTTCTCTCACTCCCCCATACCCTCCTCCCTCCTTCCTCTTCCCTCATCCTCCCTCTCTTCCTCCTCTTTTCCCATCTCCCCCTCCCCTCTCCCTCCCTCCCTTTTATCTCCCTCCTCTTCCCTCATCTCCCTCCCTCACTCCTCTTTCCCCATCTTCCCCCTCCCTCTCTCCTCTTCCCCTATTTCCC
>NC_137064.1:1916067-1933567 GCF_032717465.1 Coenobita brevimanus
ACTGTGGCGTTTCAGTGACCATTTTAGTGGGGTGTTTGGTGGCATTACCCTCGTGTTCGTAATCTTGGCTCCAGATCTGTCTCGTCATCCTAGTCAAATCGTCCTCAAAGCCAGAGATGATTGTGGATTTAAGGCCCAATGTCCACCCCCTCCCCCACCCACTTTGTCCCCTCCTCCACCCCCCGCCCACTTTGCCCCCTCCACCCCCTTCAAACTACACCTCCCATGTCCCCCTGCATTCCCTCCAAGCC
This sequence comes from Coenobita brevimanus, assembly GCF_032717465.1. Classification (NCBI taxonomy): domain Eukaryota; kingdom Metazoa; phylum Arthropoda; class Malacostraca; order Decapoda; family Coenobitidae; genus Coenobita; species Coenobita brevimanus. Next base: position 1,916,319 of record NC_137064.1, read on the forward strand.
TCACCTCTCCTCCAAAGCCTCCTCTCCCCAACCTCCATCGCACCTCCCAACTCCCTCCACTTCCTCCCCCAAGCCCCTCTCCAACTTCCCTCGCCCCTCCCACCTCCTCTACCCTTCCCCTCCCCTCCCCTCCTACATTCATTCCACCTTACTCACCTCCCCTTCCCTCATTCCACCCTACTCATTGTCCCCATCTCCCTTCCCCTCCCGACCTTCCACTTACTCCCCATATCCCTCCCTCTCACAGCACAGTTCTCCTCTCCTCCCTCCCTCTCTCTCTCTCTCTCTCTCTCTCCCTCTCTCCCCATCCCTTCTCCTTCACATCTAACCTTCTCACAACTTCCCCCCATACCCCCCAACCCTCCCCCCACACCACCCCCACAACCCCCCCTCCTAATCCCCCTCTCCTCCTGTTATGCATATTTTCTCCTTGTCCATCACACCCGATTTTATCTGTGTCCTTTTCTCTCTGGCTTCCCTCCCTCCCTTCCTTCCTCCTCTCTCTCTCTCTCTCTCTCCATTCCCTCATTACTCCTTTTAATCCCTCCTCATCCCCGTAGGTCTGCCCATCACAGGTCACAGACGAGTTGGGTCACCTGTTCTCTCTCTCTCTCTCTCTCTCTCTCTCTCTCTCTCTCTCTCTCTCTCTCTCTCTCTCCTGTTTCTTATCGTTTTTGTCTTTATCAATTTATCTAAATGTCCATAAGCTTATGTGTGTGTCTATGTATTACTTTATCTTTCTCTCTTATCCTCTTATCTATCAATGTATCTATCTAGCTATCAACTGTATCTATCTAAGCATATCCATATCTATCTATCTCCCTATATACCACTCCTAACATTTCTTACACAGGAAAACTAGTCACGAAGAAGTGCCACAGCGCCTCCCACTCACAAGACAAGACCATTTCCTCTCTTCCTCTCTCACCCTCGCTCAGGGATAATCTAACTTACCCTAACTAACCCTAACTTAACCAAAACTAACTTAATTTAAACTATGCTAAGTAATTTAATATAAACTAACGCACACCCAACCCAACCCAATTTAACCTAACCCAGTGTAACCCAACCCAACCCAACCCAGCTTAACCCCACCAGAATGCGTCCCACCTCCCTCCCTGCGTCACATTTAATCTACATTTGTGAATTACGGGCGTCACATTTTTCCCCGAGTTTCATTTCTTTCTCTCGCAGTGTTCTCTTCCCCTTCATTAATTCTGCACTTACTGCCATAACCCCTATTCTTATGGGTAACTCTGGGATTTTTGAGAGAGAGAGAGAGAGAGAGAGACATGACTCACTTATGTTTATTCCACAGCACACAAGATTACTGCCTCCTTCCCTCCCCTACCCCCCTCCCCTCTGTCCCCCAACTTCCTTCCCTCTTTCCCCTCTTCCTTTCTCCCTCTCTCCTCCCTTTCCCTCATCTCTCTCCCTCCTCCTGCCTTCCCCAGCTTCCCTCCCTCCTCTCACCTCTTGCTTCCTCCTCCCTTTGCCTCTTCTCCCTCTCCCTTTCCCCCATTTCTCTCCGTTCTTTCACTTTTTTCCCTTTCCTCCCTTCCTTTCTTCTCCTTTTCTCTCCATCTCTTCCTCACGGCTCCCTCTCCCTTTTCTTCTCCTCCCTTCACCCCTTTTTCCTCCCCTCTTTCCTCCTCCTCGCTCTCCCTCTCTCTCTTCTCCCTTTCTTCTACTTTCTTTCTCGTCATTCCTCTTGTAACTCCCTCTCCTTTCCCTTCCTCCTCTTCACTCCTTATCTCCCTTCCTTATATACCTCCCTCCCTTCCCCTGCTCTTCTCTCTCTGCCTTCTTCTTCTTCCCACCTCCTCCTTTCTCTCTCCCCTTTCTTCTCCCATCCACTACTCCTTTCCTCTCCTTACTTACGTCTCTTCCTTCCCTTCTACCTCAACCTCTCTCCTCCTCTCCTTTCCTTTCCCATCCACCTCTCCTCCTCATCTCCTTACCTACATCCCTTCCATCCTCTCCTCTTCTCCTTACCTGCACCCCTTCCTTCCCTCCTACCTCCACCCTTCTCCTGTTCCCCTTTCCTCCACCCCTTCCTTCCCTCCTACCTCCACCCCTCTCTCGTCCTCTTTCCTCCAATCAAAACTAAAGAAACAACTCTTCCTCCAACTCTAAATTGCGGCCTTCCCTCCACCTACGATACCAAAAAAACTTGTGATTCCTACCTGTGTTTGATTACCCTCCCTGCCCTGGACAATTACCGGGGGATGGGGAAGGGGGACTGGGATGGGGAGGAGGTATTGGGAGGGGGCGGGGGAATTAAGAGGGGGTGGGGGAATTGAGAGGGGGGAGGGGGAACTGGGGTATTACGTGGTGGTACATGACTGGGGGGAAAGGAAGGTATAACTCTTTAATTATGAGAGAGTTTCCCTGGACGAGAATAAAAACCAAATATATTTTTAAATTTGAATCTGGGCATAGGATTCAAAGAGACAACTAGACGAGACAAGGTAGAGAAAACAGATAAGACAGATAGATAGACAGAGAGACAGATAGACAGCCAGAAAAAAATGAAACACAAAGAAATCAGGAAAATGAGTCAAGCCAAAACCACAGGACAAAATACACTTGACAAGGGAAAAAGGCAAAGTTAATTACAAGGGAAAAAAATAAGAGACAGAAGAAACAGGAAAAAAAAAAAAGATTAGAAAGAAAATTGGGCGCCTGGAAACCTTACCCTCTCTCTCTTTTTTCTCTCTCCTCTCTTTTTTCTCTTCTCTTCCCTCTCTTTTCCTCTTTACCTTCCCCTTCCCTCTCCTTTCTCCATCTTTCCTAACTACCTTCATTAGCCTCTCTCTTTTTCTTTCCTCCTCTGCTCTCTCTCTCTCTCTCTACTCTCTTTTCCTCCCTCTATCTCTCGTCTCCTTTCTCCTCCTCTCCATCCTCTTCTCCAACTTCTTTTTTCATCTTTCTCTTTCCTCCCTTACATTTCTCTCCTTCCTTTTCTTTTCCCTCCTCCCTTTTCTTTTCTCCTTCATTCCTACCTTTCTCCTTCCCATCCTTCCTTCCTCCCTCCCTCGCTCCCTTCACTGTCCTACTCCTCTCTTCCCTTCCTGCTTCTCTCATCATTCTCTTTCCTCCCTTAATCCTCTCGTCTTTCTCTCTCTTCCCTTCTTTTCTCTTCTCTCTTCTCCCTCCTTTCCTTCCTCCTCTCCTCTCTCCCCCTTTCCTACCTTCCTTCACTGTTCTACTCCTCTCTTCCTTTCCTCCTTCTCTCTCACTTCTCTTTCCTCCCCTACTCTCCTTCCCTCCTCCCATTCCATTTTCATCACTTTCTTCCTTCCTCAGATCTTCCTTCCTTCCTTCTACTTTCCTTCCCTCCTCTTCTCATTCACCCTTCTCTTCCCTCTTCGACTCTTCTCTTCTCTCCTTCACTCTTCTCACTCCTCTCTTCATTTCCTTCTTCCTTCTTACTACTTCCCTAACTTCCATCTCTCCTTTCTTCTCTTCTTCTCTCCTTCCTCCTCTTCTTCCCTTCTTCCTCCCCCTTTTCCTCTCCCCCCATCTTCCCCTTCCTCCCCTCCCCCTACCGTTCTTCCCTACCTCCCTAACTCGCATCCCTCCTCCCTCTTCTCCCCCCTTTCCTCCCACTTCTGCCCCCTCTCTGCCGTCTCTACTCCCTTCCTCCTCCCCTCTCCCTCCCCCTCTACCTCCTCTCTCCCCTCCCTCCCCCCCTCCTAATCAAAGCCATACTCTCCTCTTACCAATAAATAAAGACAAGAGGGAAAAGTATAGAGGCGGCAGCATGGAAAGGGAAACCACTTTACCTAATTACTCTCTCCTTCCTTCCCTCCATCTCTCCCTCCATCCCTCCACCCCTTCCAGATTCCTCCTCCATTTTTCCAGCCTTCTTCCAGACTCCCTCCTTCCCTTTCCAGGTTTTTTCTTGATTGTCTTCTTCCTTTATTAGCATCATCCAGAATTTCTCTTTGTCTCTCTCATTCTTCTTCTTCCATTTTTCCAGTTTCTTTCCAGGCTCTCTCTTTCTCTCCGTCTGTCTATCTGTCTGTCTGCCTCTGTCCGTCTGTCTGTCTGTCTGTCTGTCTCTCTCTCTCTCTCTCCCTCTCACTGAAATCCAGATATACACCAAATTCCTCAAAACCTAAAAGACATCAACTCTCTCTCTCTCTCCCTCCCTCTCTCTCTCTCTCTCTCTCTCTCTCATCAGGTATTCACAAACCGCCCCAGACATATGATCCCCGGATAAGGTAATTTATTAGACGCCGACCCCACAACCTTCCTCCTTAATTATTTTTTGCATCGGTGTCATTAAGATTGTTTTTAATTGAAGCAGAGCCGGATTTCCTCAGGGTATTTGGAGGGACGGAGGGAAAACTTGGAGGAAAGAGGCGTTGGAGGAGAAGGGTTGGAGGAATGAAGTGTTAGAGGAAGAGGAAGGTGGGGGGGTATAGTAAAAGGGTGGATGGATGGGTGGGTGGATGGATGGATGGATGGATGGATGGATGGGTGGGTGGGTTTGGTGGTTGGGTGGATGGATGGATGGATGGATGGATGGATGGATGGATGGATGGATGGATAGACAGACAGACAGACAGACAGACATAGATAGACAGATAAATAGATACAGATATACATACAGATATTTAAATATAGATAGATAGATTTATAGATAAATATAAAGTACACAGATACCTGTTGATGGAAGGATGGATAGATACAAATAGATGAACAGATAGATATAAACTGGCTGGCAGACACAGACTGATAGATAGAAACATGAAGGTAGATAGAGGGATAGATAGATAGACAGATAGAGAAGAGTAAGTTGCATAGATAACACAGACCTTATGATCCTTGGTGCGTGGTCCTGTCTTAATATTAATAGGAAGATTTACATTTTAATTGAAAGGTAAAAAAAAAAGTGTGTGTGTGTGTGTGTGTGTGTGTGTGTGTGTGTGTGTGTGTGTGTGTGTGTGTGTGTGTGTGTGTGTGTGTGTGTGTGTGTGTGTGTGAGAGAGAGAGAGAGAGAGAGAGAGTTAGCATTCACCCAAATCCGTGTGACAAAGTGAATGGTTCGCACGTATGTAATGGGAGAGGGAATGGAAGGGAGAGAGGAGAGAATTGGAGGGAGAGGGGAGAGAATGGGAAGGAGAAGGGAGAGAATGGGAGAGGGAGAGGGGAGAGAATGGGATCGAAAAGGAGTGAGAAATGCAATAGGAATGGGAGGGAGGGTGATAAAAGGGGGGGGGGCGAGGAAAAATTGAGAGAGAGAGAGAGAGAGAGAGAGAGAGAGTTCCAGGCTATTTGTATATAAGAGAAAACTATAACTATTTCCTTCTTTTCTATGAGGATAAGACAAGGATAGCCAGATCCCTCCACCCATCAATCCCTCCATCCGAAGCCGGCAGGAAAAGAGGAAGAAGGACTACCATGCCGGGAAAAAGAAAGAAAAAAAGAAAAAGAAAGGGAAAATCAGTCAAGGAAATTGCACAGGAAAGGCTGAAAAAAAAAAAACACTCAACATTGCAAAGCTGTGAAGGAGAGTCACATCAATTGCATAGTGTTGCATGACAGTGTTGCATTCCGGATGAGATAAAAAAAAGTGAGTAATATTTCTGTACTGCATATCCATAACTTGTTTAGCTGGGGATTAAAATTTATATATTATCCAAGGAGGAGGAGGAGCAGGAGGAGGAGGATAGTGCCGCAAAAAGGGATAAAGACAGAAGGAGAAGGGAGAAAAGTAGGCAACACAGAGGAAGAAAGAAGAAAAGGAGAGATGGAAAAGGAGGATTAGGTGAAGATGGTTTGAGAATGACAGAATCGTGGAGCAGAAAGGAATAAAGAAGGAAGGAAGGAAGATGAAGAAGGAGAACGAAGGAAAGAAAGCAGACGAAGAAGATGAGGGACGGTGAGAAAAGAATAATAAAGAAAGAAGGGAGAAGAAGGAAGGAAAGAAAGAAGGAAGAAAGGAAGAAGATGAAGGAAGGAAAGAAATGAATACAAAGATGGAGAAGGAAGAAAAGGAGGAAGTGATGGAAGAAGAAGGAAGGAAAGAAGAGAGAGAAGTAAGACGAAGAAGGAAGGAAGGAAAGGAAGAGGAAGAGAAGGAGAAGGAAGGAAGAAACAGAAGGAAGACGAGGAAGGAAGGAAATGAGAAGGAGAAAGAGGCACAGAAAATGGTATGGGAATGGTAGGATGGTGCAGCAGGAGGAAATAATTGAGATGCACCATAACCATATCTTCCGGTACCTCTGTCAATGGTAGGGCCACATATACCATCACCTCTCTCTCTCTCTCTCTCTCTCTCTATCTATCTATCTCTCTATTTGTCTGTCTTCTTCCCTGTCTATCTATTTTTCTGCTACTTTCTCTATCTCTTTATGTCTCCCTGTCTGACTGCCCCTCTCTCTCTCTCTCTCTCTCTCTCTCTCTCTCTCTCTCTCTCTCTCTCTCTATTTATCTATCTATCTGTCTACCCATCTATTAGTCCCTTGTCTTCCTATCTATCCATTTTCCTGCTACTTTCTCTCTCTCTCTCTCTCTCCGTCTATCTATCTATTTCTCTCCCTCCCTATCTATCTATTCTTTGCTACTTTGTCTCTATCTGTCTCCCTCTCTCTCTCTCTCTCTCTCTCTCTCTCTCTCTCTCTCAAGAAACAATTAAGCATCTAAATCACTCCTAAGACGTCGTAACTAAGAAAAAATACGATAATCCTGCACTTACGACCCCGAAGGAAGAAAAGGTGAATGGGGAGGAGTGTCCACCTTTGTCACTGGGTTTGGAGATATGGGTGATTTTTGATGAGAGAGAGAGAGAGAGAGAGAGAGAGAGAGAGAGAGAGAGAGAGAGAGAGAGAGAGAGTCCATCTTTGTCACTGAGTTTGGAGATATGGGTGATTTTTGATGAGAGAGAGAGAGAGAGAGAGAGAAACCATTAATCTGTTCACGAGATGAATTTTAATAACCAGAATCTCGTAAATCACACACATCAATGTTTAGAAAAAAAAAACACACACACACACACACACACAAACAATAGAAAAAAAAAAAAGAAAGAAAACGCGACCATTTATTCATAAGGAGAAAAGAATAGAAAATATTAAAAAAACAGAAAAACAAAAAAACAAAAAGAAAAATAGAAAAAAAACTAAAAGAATGGAAAAACAAAAAGAAAGAATGTAAAAATACAAAATTGAAAAAATAGAAAATTAAATAATATTAATAGAAAAAAAATGAATAACAGAAAGAACAGATAAATAGTAAAATAGATTAAAATAAAAATAAAATACAAAAATTAAATTGAAAATACAGAAAGAGAAAACTACAAAAAAGACAGAGCAGAAGAAAGAGAAAAATACAAAATAAACAAAACAGAAGAGGAAAATAGAAAAACAGAAATAAAAAAAAATTGAATATATAAAAAAAATAGCAACTGATGCATCTATAAGGATAATTTTAGCACAAGATTCACCTAAATCACTGAATCATCTCAATATCCATCCACTCATGAGAAGAATAATTTTAGTAGAGATGAATCACATAAATCATAGAATTATTCCATGAAGTCATTAACCCCGAGAGAAAAAAAAAAGAATCACCTATCTATTTATAAGAAGAATCATCTCAATATCCGTATATTCATGAAGAGAATCATTTTTGTTAAGAACCACCAATATCACAAAATCAATTCAATACCCATCTAGTCATGAGAAAGATTTTAATACCAGAATCACCAAAATCACCGAATCACCTCGTAAATCACCGATTCATCTCGTAAATCACCAAAGCATCACGTAAATCACCAAAATCATCTCGTAAATCACCAAAGCATCACGTAAATCACCAAAATCATCTCGTAAATCATCAAAATCATCTCGTAAATCACCGAATCATCTCGTAAATCACCAAAATCATCTCGTAAATCACCGAATCATCTCGTAAATCGCCAAAATCATCTCGTAAATCACCAAAATCATCTTGTGAATCACCAATCATCTCGTAAATCACCCAAATCATCTCGTAAATCGCCAAAATCATCTCGTAAATCACCGAATCATCTCGTAAATCACCAAATCATCTCGTAAATCGCCAAAATCATCTCGTAAATCACCGAATCATCTCGTAAATCACCGAATCTCGTAAATCACCAAAATCTCGTGAATCACCCAAATCATCTCGTAAATCGCCAAAATCGTCTCGTAAATCGCCAGAATCATCTCGCCAAGTCATTAACCCCTGAACTGCCCATTGACACAGGGAGTTAGTAACCAACCGCTGTGATGGCAATATTATTCAACTCCTCTCCCTCCCCCCCCCGTCACTGAAGATGGCAGGGGAGGGGGGGAAAGAAAGGGTGAGAAGAAAGGAGGGAGAGGGAACTGGAGAGGAATGGAGAGAGGGAAGGAAGGAGGAAGAATGAGAGAGGGAATAGGAGAGGGAGGGAAATAAAGGGTGAGAAGAAAGGAGGGAGGGAACTGGAGAGGAATGGAGAGAGGGAAGGAAGGAGGAAGAATGAGAGAGGGGATAGGAGTGGGGGTCAATGAAAGGGACGGAAATGGAGAGGGAGGGAGAGAAGGCTGAAGGTGAGAGGGGATGAGAGAGGAGGAGAGGGAGACAATTGGAGATGGGGGGGGAGAGAAGGGGGGAGGGAGAGAAAAGGAGAGGACGAGAAAGGGAATGAATGGAAGAGGGAGATAATGAATATGAGATAATAAGGGAGTAGAGAAAGAGAGAGATGATGAGAGAGGCTGGGAGGGGTAATGGAGGGAACGGGAGGGAAGAATGATGGAAGGTGAGGGCGAGAGGAAGAACGAGAATCATGATGTGAGAAGATGGAAATGGAGGAAAGAGGTAAATACGAGGAAGAGGGAGACGGAGAGAATAATGATCAATGAAGGAGAGAGAGAGAGAGAGAGAGAGAGAGAGAGAGAGAGAGAGAGAGAGAGAAAGAGAGTTGGGTTCTTATCTAAAACTTGAAGGACAACTGAAATGTTTTGGTTATAATTTTACAAACGTTTCCACCCATTTGTCTCTCTCTCTCTCTCTCTCTCTCTCTCTCTCTCTCTCTCTCACACACACACACACACACACACACACACACACATCGCGCCGAAATAAACGAGGGACGAACACAGTAAACCGAAAGAGCAAGGAGCCAAATCACCCAAGAATCGCCACTGCCCTAACTCACAATCCCGCCACCAGGGGGACGACGCGGCTATCTGCATAAACACACGCCATTTCTGTCTCCCTTTCTTTATTTCCCGCCATTTCTGTCTCTGTTTATTCCCGTGCATTTCCGGAAGCGGGGAGGTCTGTCGCGCGATGGAGAGACGGATAATATAGTGGAGGAGGCAAGGAGACACGGGATAACACAGATACATAGACGATACAGACCCTGCGCTCCGGATGACGTGGCTCTCGACCAAATTCACGAACTTACAACCATTTCTCTGCTATAACCATTTTTTTTTTTTATCGCAGGAGAGATAAGACACGAGAATATTCTTTACTTCGTTTTCCTTGTCGTTGCCGCAGGACCTAGAAGCTTACGACAATTTTCCTCTCCTAAGTAAGATCCGTTTTTATAAGAACAAGGAGGCATGGAAGACTCTGAACTCTCCCAAACTTAAGACAATTTTCCCCTCGTAAGATCTTTTTTCCCGCTTCAATAAATGAGTTATGACGGGGAATTGATTATCAGTTATTGAAACGTTCCCCCGCTTTCTAATTAACCTTTTATTACCTGGATATTTATGATGCTAGGACCCGTATTCCCGTCGCTAAAGGAGGCTCCCTAACACCTCTTCCTTAGCGATTTATTTTTAGATATTGTTGGTTAGTATCCTTTTGTACGTGAAATATGCAGCGTCGGGCAATGACAGAAGAATTTATATAACAGAAGAGGGCAGTCAGGTGTAATAAGCAAAATAAATCGCTTAGGAAGGGGTGTCAGGGTTTCCTAAACCGACGGGACCTAGCCTAAGTCGCTACATGGGAGCCACAGCGATATCTTCATGATGCACTTCCTTTACTACAAATAACTCTTGTGATTCGTACTTGACCAGCTTAAGGAAGGACACATTTTGGCTGTCACTCTCCACGAGAAGTTCCGGCTCTGCAGTGGTTAGATCTCATGCGGAACAGAGATACAGACAGGCAGAAAAAAAGAGACAAATAAAAGAGACATTAATAGACAGATAGACATAGAAACAGACGAACAACTACAAACCTCTGACTAAGATACAGACATATAGACAGACAACACAGACATAGATGGACAGACAGACAGGCAGACAACAGATACAGACAGACAGAAAGACACAGGGAGACACACCAGACAGACAGACAAGCAACGGACAGACAGACAGACACATGCAAACCTCCTCACGACTGGGAAGGCCGGGCGGTACACACATCAAACTTGAGAGGTGAATGTGTGATGATTGAGGCGGAGTCACGAGGCGCCTAGGTATGGCAAATCCATTTAGAGACGAATTTCGTACGCAAAATTGACTGTAATTAGCGGGAACTTACGATAAATTGGTTGGTAAATAAGAGAGAGAGAGAGAGAGAGAGAGAGAGAGAGAGAGAGAGAGAGAGAGGGAGGGAGAGATTATTGTATGCCTCAGTCCTGTGTATGTGTGGTTTTTATCGCCTTATAACCGTGAGACGTTTCCCATCCTGTCTCAAGGGGTTTTGTGCATATGTGAATTTTGGGAGCTTCCACGCATTCACCGCTTTTCAATAGACTTTTCTTCCCGCATGCGTAGACGAGTAGACGGGGAGGTAGTTGAATATACAAGTAGAAAGGTAGATAGAAATATATGAGTAGGCAGCGGATGGATGACTGAATAACTGAATTGAAGATTTTACGTTTCCTTAGTTAGTGATCAACTTTTTTCGCATTTATAGGAAAGCATTTACGTTATATACAGTAGACAGAAAGACAGATAGATAGAAGACAGATTTATTGATTGATATATTGACAGACTGATAGATGTGCATACCCAGCCTTTTTTTTCTTCTTTCTTCCCTTCTTCAGCCTTTCTCTCCACTGTGTTCCTTCCCTTCTTCCTTCCTTCCCTCTCCCTCTTCCTTTCTCCTCACTCCTCTTTGTCACACCCTTCGCTCCCCCGCTGTGAAGGAGCTAGAGACAGGACTAGAGAGAGAGAGAGAGAGAGAGAGAGAGAGAGAGAGAGAGGAAAATACAAACATCTTCTTCGTCACACACACACACACACACACACACACACACACACACACACACCACCTCAATTACCAGTGAATGCACGGGAGTAGATAACGATGAGAAAAGCACTGGGAAAACAGCACAAAAACACACACACACACACACACACACACTTTCTCTCCTTTCAATAGTGCCTGCCCTTCCCTTTTCCAAACCACCCTTCTGGCCTCTTTTAAAAGCGATTGCAAGTTCTTTAAGGGCCTTGTTGGGTACTGCAAAGGCGCGCTTAACCCCACAACGCCGTGAATAAAGGCGCATTGTTAAGGCGCCTTTTTCTTGGCTTTGTAATGGTGTGTTTGTGATGGTAAATAAAAGACTGACTTGGGCGAGTGACTGACCAATGCTAAAGGAGGGTCGGGGAGTGAAAGAGGGTGTGGGAAGAGGAGTGAGGGAGATAAAGATGGAGGTGGGGTGTGACGGGGAGGTAAAGAGGAAATGCACAAGATAGTGAGGGAAGCAGAAATCGAGTGAAATGAAATAAAGATGACTGACAGTGAGAGAAAATGTAATAGGGAATATGGCAGGAAATGAGAGAGAGAGAGAGAGAGAGAGAGAGAGAGAGAGAGAGAGAGAGAGAGAGAGAGAGAGAGAGAGAGAGAGAGAGAGAGGTGAGATAATTATAAGGATGTACACAAATTACAGGTGTAAGTACTCACTCATGTGCTTCTGGTGCTCACTGTGCTCTCATCAGGCCGTCCTCGCCTCCACCTCTAAGGGAAGAAAAACAAATGAATATATAAAGAAACAAGTCAAAAAATAAAGACAATAATAATTCATAAAAGCACGTATCTGGTATTTATTAATTAACTAAAATAAAGATTAACAAAATAAACAGACATAATTAAAACAGCAAAATGAAGCAAATAAACATAAACATAAAAAGAAAAATATAAACAAGAATATAGAAGTAAGGAATAACGACAATAATAATAATAATAATAATAATAATAATAATAATGCTACTGCTGCTGCTACTACTACTACTACTACTAAATAATAATAATAATAATAATAATAATAATAATAATAACAGATACCGGTTATGAGTAAAAAATGATATACAGTACTTTGAAACGAATATTGGCTAACTAAAAAATGAAGATATTTCAAAATTTAAAAAGTTGTATTACATAATAAATTGCATAAACAGCACAAGAAAACAAAATGAAAAAATTAACGTCACGCAAAATTTTACCATTATCACAGTTATCATCATCATCATCATCATCATCATCATATTTCTAATCATCAATATAATCTTCACCACTGTTATCATCATCATCAATCATCATCATCGCCATCATCATACTTCTAACCATCAAAATAATAATCATCACTGTTATCATCATCATTATTATAATCATGATCGTCATTATCATTATAATTTTTATCATCATTACCGTCACCATCTTCATCATAGTCAATACAGTATCATAATCACCACCACCATTATTTTCATCAGTACCATCATCATCATCATCACCATCATTATAAAATCGTCACCATCATCATCATCATCATCATCATTATCACCTCCTCCTCTCTCTTCTTCTTCATCATCATCATCATCACCACCACCACCAACATAATCATCATCATCATCATCATCATATAAGCCCAATTTACAGTGCTCAAATGAAGGTCTTTGATACTGTTCGGGACATGAATCAGAGGAAATAGTAGGGCCCGGACAAAATTATCTGTGTTGAAGGAGGTACGAGGCAGCTTGCAACACCAGTGCTGGGCGGTGGGGTCTCTGTACTGTCAAAGCTTTTCTCTTTTACCTCTTTTCTTCCCTACGATTTCGCCTCTCTCTCTCTCTCTCTCTCTCTCTCTCTCTCTCTCTCTCTCTCTCTCTCTCTCTCTCTCTCTCGCACACACACACACACACACTTATTTCACCCATTTTCTCTCCTTTCCTTTTTTATTCCATACTCTCTCCGTATTTCAATCTCTCTCTCTCTCTCTCTCTCTCTCTCTCTCTCTCTCTCTCTCTCTCTCTCTCACCCCTCCCCTCATTAGCATGTCAAGGGAGGAGGTGTGACGGGTTCCTAAGATGTGCGTGTCTGATTCATACACACGCACACGCATACACACGCACACATGTACACACACGCTCTCTCTCTCTGGCTTCCTCTTTCCTTTTCTCACTGTGTCCTCATTTTCTCTTTTCATCTCTCTCTCTCTCTGGTTTCCTCTTTCCTATCAATTTGTCCTCATTCTCTCTCTCTCTCTCTCTCTCTCTCGCCCATCTGTCCCTCGCAAGGCTGAATGACTGTGAATAATCGTGAATAATAAGCCCTAATGAGAGGAAGAGAGGAAGAGAGAGAGTCGTAGTAAATTATCCAAGTTACCCATCAAAGTTATTCATCCAGGTTATTCACTAGTCATTCATCTATCTATCTATTTATCTATCTAAGCGCCTTAAACCCAGAGGAAGGGGCCACAAACAAATCGCCTCCATGTCACCCTGTCTCGTCATAAGTCTGCTCACTCCCCAACTCAAGTCCCTCTCACTCATATACCCCTTTACTCAACCTCCTCCTCGGTCTTCCTCTTCTGAACCTCACTCATACACTCTCCTTATCAATCCTCTCACCTCATCCTCGGTCACCCCCTTCCCTCTCTCCCTTCCACTTCACTCACATTCACTCTCCTAGTCAGTCTCTCATCCTCCATTCTCTCCACATAGCCACATCATCCCAGGGTACTTATCCTAACACTTTCTTGCACATCCACATCAACTCCACAACGCTCCACACTTCCACATCTGTTTGTCTCTCCCTCCACGTTACTCCACAGCTGTCTGTCTGCCCCTCCACCTAACTCCACATCTGTCTGTCTGCCCCTCCACCTAAATCCACATCTGTCTGTCTGCCCCTCCACTAACTCCACATTTGTCTGTCTCTCCACCTAACTCCACATCTGTCTGTCTGCCTCTCCACTAACTCCACATCTGTCTGTCTCTCCACCTAACTCCACATCTGTCTGTCTCTCCACCTAACTCCACATCTGTCTGTCTCTCCACCTAACTCCACATCTGTCTCTCCACTAACTCCACATGCTCCTCTCAAGTGACTCTCCAAAATCCACCTTGAAATTAATACCAAAACCCATTAATCTTGAGAGTTGCGGGAAATAATGGGTAAATGGGTGCAGTTCCAATTCCAGTGGGAGTATTGATGGTAAAAGAGATGGTAATGGGATAAGTTTGTAAGTGGATGGAGATACGTGCGGGGATAGGTAGATAGATAGATAGAGATAAAGATAGATTGACTGACTGACTGACTGATAGACAGATAGATAAATAGGCAGACAGAGAGATAGGTAAAGAGAGTTTGAAAAAAATTAGATAGATAGATAGACAGACTGAATGACTGACTGATAGATAAACAGATAGATGCACACGGTATACATAAGCATAGAGAGAGATATAAACACACACATACACACCCAGCACTGTTATATAAGTGGACACATACATACATACATACAAACATAATACATACATACGAAAAGGCACGCTGATTGGTGGATGGTTACGTATAAATAAACACTAATACAGGAGATAAACACGGCGCATGGATGTATTAATAAAGATAGACAGATAGATAGATATACATACAGACAGACATATAGATAGATATAGACAGACTAACAGACAGACAGACAAATAGACATACAGATAGATATAGATAGAAAGATTGACATATTCTAGACCGACGTGCAATACCTTGGTTTCCATACGAAATAGAAAGAAGTAAATGAAAGGGGGGGGGAGAGAGAGAGAGAGAGAGCGCACATCTCGTCACTTAATCATCATAATGGCGATGAATTTGGCATTATATTCTCACATTATTACAGATATTACACTCTCTGTTTGTCTATCTGTCTGTCTCTCTCTGTCTGTCTCTCTCTCTCTCTCTCTCTCTCTCTCTCTCTCTCTCTCTCTCTCTCTCTCTCTCCATCCTTACACTCAGCCACTCACTCACACGGTTTCTTTCTTTCTCTTATGCTCCCCCCCTCTCTCTCTCTCTCACACACACACACACACACACACACACACACCAACTTACTCATTCACACCCTTCCTTTCCTTTATACCTCTCTCTCTCTCTCTCTCTCTCTCTCTCTCTCTCTCTCTCTCTCTCTCTCTCACGGTCCCTAACTTCTCACTCATTCACTGTCATACACTTTTATTTCTTTCTCCCCCATCTCTCTCTCTCTCTCTCTCTCTCTCTCTCTCTCTCTCTCTCTCTCTCTCTCACAGGCCATTCAGCACCCTAACTACCCCCTAACAGCACCATAACCTCCCTTACTACCTCATTCAACCCCCACCCCATCTCACCATAACCACCTTCACTACAATTACTATCCTGCCTACAGCAATTACCACTACAACCACTACACTATAACTTTCACTACAGTACAAGCTCACTACAACTACTACAAAAATCACTACAACAAAACCACTACAGTATCAGTTCACTACAATCATCCTCACTACAACCACTACAACGTCACTACAACCACGACAATATAATGTTCACTACAGTACAGTGCTCACTACAACTACAAAAATGACTACTACATCATCACTACAATCTAGTATAAGTGCACTACAGTCTACCTCACTACAATAACTACAACTAGGCTACTAAAACACCACTACAAACACTACACACGGCTAATGCCATGGATTTTAAGTATCACTACGGTACAGGTTAATTGGTAAGGTGTGGAGGAAAGGTGAGAGGGGTGAGAGGGAGAAGGGGGGGAGAGGGAGGGGGGGAGAGGGAGGAGAGGGGTGAGAGGGAGGGGAGGGGTGAGAGGGAGGGGAGGGGTGAGAGGGAGGGGAGGGGTAAGAGGGAGGAGTAGGGTGAGAGGGAGGCGAGGGGTGAGAGGGAGGAGAGGGGTGAGAGGGAGGGGAGGGGTGAGAGGGAGGAGAGGGGTGAGAGGGAGGAGAGGGGTGAGAGGGAGGGGAGGGGTGAGAGGGAGGAGCAGAGTTAGAGGGAGGAGCAGAGTTAGAGGGAGGGAAGGGGTGAGAGGGAGAAGTAGGGTGAGAGGGAGGACAGGGGTGAGAGGGAGGACAGGGGTGAGAGGGAAGGGAGGGGTAAGAGGGAGGAGTAGGGTGAGAGGGAGGGGAGGGGTGAGAGGGAGGGGAGGGGAGGGGATAAGAGGGAGGGGAGGGGTAAGAGGGAGGAGTAGGGTGAGAGGGAGGAGTAGGGTGAGAGGGAGGGGAGGGGTGAGAGGGAGGGGAGGGGTGAGAGGGAAGGGAGGGGTGAGAGGGAGGAGCAGGGTGAGAGGGAGAAGAGGGGTGAGAAGGAGGGAAGGGGTGAGAGGGAGGGGAGGGGTGAGAGGGAGGGGAGGGGTAAGAGGGAGGAGAGGAGTGAGAGGGAGGAAAGGGGATAAGAGGGAGGGGAGGGGGTGAGAGAGAGGGGAGGGGGTGACAGGGAGGGGAGGGCTGAGAGGGAGGAATTTAAGGGAGGACAGTAAGAAGATACACCAAGAGTGTGGTGAGAGAGAGAAGGAAAAAAATGAGAGGATAGGAAAACAGAAAAGGAGAAGAGAGGAAGAGGAGGAAAGAAAGAGGGAAGGGAGGGAGAGGAGTGACAGGGGAGGTAGAAGAGAGGGGTGAAAAGTGAAGAGGAGAGATACGTGGAGAGGGAGAGAGAGGGGGGAGGGAGAAGTGAAATAGGAAAAAGGAAGGGGATGGAAAGATGAAACAAGGAGAGAGAGAGAGAGAGAGAGAGAGAGAGAGATCGTAAGAAAATCAGGTGGTTAGGAAGGAAGGAAGATAAAGAGAGTGAGTGAGTAAAGGAAATGAAGTGAGTGAGATGGAAGGAGATGAGGTTAATGGAGAGGATGTGAAGTGAAGTGAGTGGAAAGAGAAGAGGTCTTATTTTGCCCCCCCCCTCTCTCTCTCTTTCTCTTCCTCCCTTCTTTTCTTGTTCAATTCCCCTCCCTTTTCCTCTCTTTCCTCTCCCCTCTCCCCTTCTCTCTCCTACCTCTA
>NC_137064.1:1938567-1943567 GCF_032717465.1 Coenobita brevimanus
GGAACTCTATACTTAATATTAAAATCCCTGTACGTTGAAATTTTTAGTATTTATAATTTAGGAGATAATGGACTGATGAATTATACCGTGATTCGTGTCTATTTAGTGACTGAACTGAACTGGAATTAAAGAGTACACGATCAGGACTGTATGTGAGTTGATACATTTTTGTCAGAAATAGATTTCAAATAGATCTGATAAAATGGAATTGGCCCAAGTTTAGACAGATAGATAGATAGACAGTCAGAAGATAGATTGGATTAGATTAGACGGATTCGGAAACCAGCTTAGTATGTGGGTCTCCTAACTACTGTACACTATTCCTATTTACCTCGCAGAATAGCAAGATTCCTGATGCAGTCCGGCTCACCCACGCGTTTACACTTATAAATAATGCTTTGAAATCACAACACGATAACACAGTACTGCCTGGTGTATTGAATATTGGTATTCATGCACATAATTGACGTTCACAAGTCACGAGACATAAACAAACAGCCTTGAAAGCACACACACACTCCCTACCCACACGCAGCAATCTGTAAACAAATGCTGGGACACAACGGACGGTCTCAAATGCAGTACTGTATATTATTGTCTTTCCTGTCCTTAGTTTTCCAAAAAATTAAAACAAACAAGCGAAAAAATACGTAAATCTGATTAAATTAACAACTGAGATAGTGAAGAAATTAATAAAGTCAAAATTCTTTACACATCCCAAAACTTGAGATAAAACATTCCTTTAGCTCGCCCTGGCTGCATCTCCGAGTTGTCGTGTGTACATCATTTCTGTTTTAATCGCTTGTCTCCTATCTTTAATGTAAATTTAATAAAAAAACAGGGAACTTCCATTGTGCTTACTACACATCCAAGCAAATTCTCACACAAACACAAACCAGGTGTTGACAAGAAACAACCGACAATAACACCACAAAGACATAGAAAGAGAAAGCAAGAAACGCAGACCAAACGAACACAAACCACAAAAAAACAAAAGCAAAACAACTAAGCAACAACAACAACAAGGACAAGCATAGACAAGGAACCAGCCCTCAAAACCACTCCACACAAGCAAAGCAAACACGAGCGAACAGCAAACAGGTCGGAGTGGAGAAAGGCAAGGGGGGCAACTCCGGTGGTAAAATAAATATATGTTTTTAATTTCTGCCTCTCCTGGGACAATGGCTGGAGACAATGGCAGGCATATTAGCAGAGTAGAATGTGAGAGAGAGAGAGAGAGAGAGAGAGAGAGAGAGAGAGAGAGAGAGAGAGAGAGAGAGAGAGAGAGGGAGGGAGGGAGGGAGGGAGAGAGAGAGAGAGAGAGAGAGAGAGAGAGAGAGAGAGAGAGAGAGAGAGAGAGAGAGAGAGAGAGAGACAGACAGACAGACAGACTGACAGAAAACAGAGAGAGAGAGAGAGAGAGATTGAAGCAAGATATGAATTTTGCCCTATATTTCTCTCTCTCTCTCTCTCTCTCTCTCTCATTTCTCCGTAATTACCTCCCTCCTTCTCTCCCCTTTCTTTCCTCTTTCCACCATTTTTCATGTCCCTCTTTATTCCCCATCTGTCCCTCCCTCTCTCTCTCTTTTCTCTCCCCCCTCTCTCACTTTTTCTCTCTCTCATTCTTACCACTGACACAATTGCAGTCACTCTTGCCTTTGTCACTGCTTGCTCTCTCTCTCTCTCTCTCTCTCTCTCTCTCTCCACATTATTTAACCCTTTCTCTTTTGTTTCTCCCCTCCCCTGTTTTTTTCTCCCATTTTTCTCCTCTTCTCTCCCCCTCCTCCTTCCCTCCCTCTCCTTCCTTTTCTTCTACTCTCTCTCTCTCTCTCTTCTTTCTCCTCTTCCCTTTCCCCACTTCCGTCTTCCTCTCCGTTTTCTTCCTTTCTCTTTCTTTCTTTCTCCTCTCCTTCCTTCATCATCACATTTTGCAACTTCCTCTTCTCCTCACCCTCCTCTCTTTCCCTCTCCTATTTCCTTCTCTTCTCTTCCTCCTTCTCCCTCTCTCCTCTGTCCTTCTCCAGCATCTCTCTCTCTCTCCACTTCTCGTTCTCCCTCCTCTCCTCCTTTCACCATTACATTCTCTAATTCATTCTCCTCTTCTCTACTCTCTCTCCTTCGTCTCCCCTCTCACCTCCTTCCCTTCTCTCCTCCCCTCGTCTCCCACTCCTCTCGCCTCTCTCTCCCTTCCCCCTCTCTCCCCTCTCTCTCCCTTCCCCTTTTACTCTCCCCTCTCTCTCCCTTCCCCCTTCCCCTCATTGTAGGTGGGGGTAAAAACAGGCCATCTCAAGACAAGGGGAAATATTTGAACTTCTGAACATTTTATAACTCTCTCTCTCTCTCTCTCTCTCTCTCTCCCATCATCATCACATTTTCCAACCCTCTCTTCTTTCCTCTTCTCTTTCCTTCTTCCCTCTCTTCTCTTCCCTTTTCTTTCTCCTTTCATTGCAGGTGCCCCCTCATTCTTCTCCCCTCCCTCTCCCTCCTCCTCTCCCCTCTCCCCTCCCTTCTCCCATCTCCCCTCCCTCCTCTTTCACTCTCCCTCTCCCCTCTCTGCCCTCATTGTAGGTGGCTTCTCCCTTCTCCCCTCCCCTCTCCCCCTTTTTCCATCACCCCTTCCCCCTCCTCTCTCCCCCTCCTCTTCTACCATCATTGTGGGTGGCTCCTCTCCCCTCCCCCCTCCCCTCATAGTGGGAGGGGGGGAAACAAGCCATCGTGAGACAAGGGGAAATATTTGTCCAGATTTCAACACAGTTTTTAGCTACAGAAAACAATGACAGAGATGAATAATGCGCCAGGGACCTCTCTCTCTCTCTCTCTCTCTCATATTAGTTCTGTGTGCCTGGGACAGATTTAGAAAAGAGATAGATACACAGGTACATTTTGAGAGAGAGAGAGAGAGAGAGAGAGAGAGAGAGAGAGAGAGAGAGAGAGAGAGAGATCGTATTAATGGGCCAACGTGCATGCAAATCAATAACCTAAATGGGATATAAAGGGGCAGCACAAAGGGGGCGCCTCCTCCCTTTGCATGCAGCCACAGGCACGGGTACTTAGGTCATGCATAACTCATGATTACGGCGTTAGTAAACCTCTACCATCTCTCTCTCTCTCTCTCTCTCTCTCTCTCTCTCTCTCTCTCTCTCTCTCTCTCTCTCTCTCCTCCAGTCACCCTCACACTTCATCCCTTACCTCCCCTACATACCTCACCCCTCTCCCTTCCCTTTCCCTCCTCTCCCCCTCCCTCAATCTCTCTCCCCTTTCCTCTCTCTCTCTCTCTCTCTCTCTCCTTCCGTCACCCTCACACCTCATCCCTTATCTCCTCTACATACTTAACCCCTCTCCCTTCCCTTTCCCTCCTCTCCCCCTCCCTCCTTCCTCTCCCCTTTCCCTCATCTAATCCCTCTCCCCGTCTCCTCATCCTCCTCTTCGTTATTTCCTTCCCTACCCCTCTCCCTTCATCCCCTATTTCTCCTTTCCTCCCTTCTCCCTTCCCTCAGCCTCTCCCCTCCCTCCTCCCCTCTCCTGCCCTTCTCTTCCCTTACCTCTTTCCCTTTACCTTTCCCCTCCCTTAACTTCTCTTTCTCTCCTTTCCCCTTTCCCTTCCTCTCCCCTCCCTCCCTCCCCCTTTCCCTCTCTCTCTTCACCTTCCCCTCCCCTCTCTCCCTCTCCTTTCTCTCTCTCTTCACCTTCCCCTCCCCTCTCTCCCTCCCCCTTCCCCTCCTTTCTTTCCCTCTTCCTTCCCCTCCCGTCTCTCTCTCCTCCTTCCCCTCCCGTCTCTCTCTCCCCATTCCCCTCCCGTCTCTCTCTCTCCCCATTCCCCTTCCTTCTCTCTCCCCATTCCCCTCCCATCTCTCTCTCCCCATTCCCCTCCCGTCTCTCTCTCCCCATTCCCCTCCCATCTCTCTCTCCCTCTCCCTTTTCCCCTCCCATCTCTCTCTCCCTCTCCCTTTTCCCCTCCCCGGTCTCTCTTTCTCCCCATTCCCCTCCCGTCTCTCTCTCCTCCTTTCCCTCCCCTCTCTCTCTCCCTCTCTCCTTTCCCTCCCCTCTCTCCCTTCCCCCTCCCCTGCACTCTCTCTCTCTCTCCCCCTCCCCTTCCTTCCCCTCCTCCATATCCCTTGAGAATGGCTTTACTTGGCTTTATTGGTCATGCAGAGGATTAAATAAAGGGGAGACGAAGCGGCCGGCACGAAAAAGTGCGAAAGAGCACGGGATTCGGGGCGGAGATAAGCACTAAGTAGAGGCGGGCTGGCAGAAGGGCGAAAATTGCAGGCTGGAAAAGAGCGAGAGTGCATGAGGAAAGAGGTGGAGAAAAGAGAGAAAAAGAGTTGGGTAAAGAGCGAAAAAGAGTTGGGAAAAGAGCAAAAAAGAGCCGAAAAAGAACGAAAGAGTTGCAGGAGCGAGAGCTGGAAAAAGAGCGAAAGAGCTGGAAAGAGAGCGAAAGAGTTGGAAAAAGAGCGAAAAAGTTGGAAAAAGAGCGAGTTGGAAAAAGAGCGAAAAAGTTGGAAAAAGAGCGAAAAAGAGTTGGAAAAGGAGCGAGTGAGTTGGAAAGAGAGTGAAAGGGCTGGAAAAGAGAAAAAGAGCTGGAAAAAGAGCGAAAGAGTAAGGGATAAGAAGTGGGAAAAGAGCGAAAAAGAGCAAAATAGTAACCGGAAATGAACTGGGAAAAAGAGCGAAAAAGAGCAACAGAGTAAAAGGTTAGAAGTAGGAAAAGAGCGAAAAAGAGCTAGGAAAAGAGCGAAAAAGAGCTAGGAAAAGAGCGCAAGAGTAAGGGGTAAGAAAAAGAGCGAAAAAGAGCGAGAGAAAGGGTAAGATTCGGGAAAAGAGGGAAAAAGAGCGAAAGAGTAAGAGGCAAGAGCTGGGAATGATTAAGGGATAAGAGCTGGGAAGAGAGCAAAAAGAGTCGGAAAAAAGAGCGAAAGAATAAGGAGTAAAAGCTGGGGCATGAGCGCAAAAAGAGCTGGAAAAAGAGCAAAAGAATAAGAAGTAAGAGTGGGTAAAGA
>NC_137064.1:1946067-1953567 GCF_032717465.1 Coenobita brevimanus
TAACGTCTGATACTCGTACATTTTTTTTATTATTATTCTTTACGTACTCTATTAAAAACCAATAAAACTAGAAATACTTCACAGAGCATACACCTCCGCAAAAGATATACGAGTACTGTATAGACCGGTAAATTATCGCCACTGAGGGAATTTTAACAACTACCCAATAACTCCAAAGATTATTACACATAATTCACGTATAGAAAAATTACCACACACCCACACACACACACACACACACACACACACACACACACACACACACACACACACACACACGTCCCCAGTTATTCCCACGAAAACCCCATTAAAACACAACGTCAACATTCTCAACCTTTAAAAACGTCGACAAAAAAAAAAATCACCGTTTCTCAATAATAAACAAATCCTCATTAATTCCTTCAGTAATCCTAACAAAAAATAAGCAGAGGATTCTTAGCCATTCATCTTCTAAATTCTCAGTACAAAATAGCCACACAAATCCTCAGTTAATCCCTTCCTAAAACTTTCCCTGTAAAATCGCCAAGAAATCCGCAGTCAATCCGGCCTCAAAATCCTCAAAAGCGAAAGCCATGAGCGACAAAAAGAATAGGGAATGTGACGTATATTGGCGTAAAACGAAAGGCAGAACTGGGGAAATGGAAAGCGTATGAAAGGCGTAGAGGGAAAAAGATAAGGTTAACAAATAGAGGGAGGGAAAATGAAGAGAGAGAGAGAGAGAGAGAGAGAGAGAGAGAGAGAGAGAGAGAGAGAGAGAGAGAGAGAGAGAGAGAGAGAGACAGACAGACAGACAGACAGACAGACAGACGGGGGGGCAGGAACGGAAGAGAGGCAGTAAAGAGAGAGAGAGAGAGAGAGAGAGAGAGAGAGAGAGAGAGAACGAGGTGGGAGGGAGCAATATTAGATAACGCAAAGGGAGGGAGAGGGAAGAGGGAAGGAAGTAATGGAGTAATTCGTGATAAGTGAAGGAGGGGAGAGAGAGAGAGGGAGAATAATAAATAAGGGAGATTGAGAGAAGGGGAGGATAACTAGGTGTGAATTTAACCCCTTCAGTACCATGACATCTCTACTGATTTACTTATCCTTTCATTATTTCAGAGCTCTTGGAATTAAGGACTTAGAAACATAAGTGTATATATATATATATATATATATATATATATATATATATATATATATATAAACGACTCAACGTAACGCAATTTTTGTTGGAGCAATGTAACGTAAAATGCTCTGACTTAAAGATTAAAGCAATTTCCAGTCCAATCGGGCCACCGGTTCCCGAGTTATGACTCATTTGTTTTCCTTCAGTTTTAGTATATGCTTTTAGTGGAGGCGATGGATTCCTCCTTGGTCCAGCACTGAAGTTACCAGCAAGGCTGCCTTCGTTTAAGGCTGCCGAAGGCGGCCTTTAAGAGGGTAATAATAATAACAGTAATAATAAAGATGATGAAGAAGGTTAAGATAATAATAATAATAATAATAATAAGTAGCGGACAAGAAGTAATGCTATTATAGGCCGATTCTGGGATGTACCTGATGTCTGAGAGAGAGAGAGAGAGAGAGAGAGAGAGAGAGAGAGAGAGAGAG
Organism: Coenobita brevimanus; assembly: GCF_032717465.1. NCBI lineage: Eukaryota > Metazoa > Arthropoda > Malacostraca > Decapoda > Coenobitidae > Coenobita > Coenobita brevimanus. Next base: position 1,947,658 of record NC_137064.1, read on the forward strand.
AGAGAGCAAAAAATACCCCCCCCTCCCAGTAAACAACATGGCAAGCTGGATTAACTTCATGGCGCCCCGGATTAAGGGGGGGAGGGGGAGAGAGGCTGAACAAAGAAGAGGAGAGAAGGGAAGAGAGGGGGAGGAGGAAGAGGGGATGGAGGGAGGGAGAGAGGGAGAGTAAAGAGGAGAGAGGGAGAGGTGATGGCGGGAAGGGGAAAGAAGGAAGGAAGGAAGGAAGCAATAATGAAGAACCAGCAGCAAGCCATAATATAAGAGCTGTATGGCACTAAGACTGGCGTTGAAGCGGTCTTGGCGTTGAAGTGATCTTGGCGTTGAAGTGGCCTTGGCGTTGAAGTGGTCTCGGCGTTGAAGTGGTCTCGGCGTTGAAGTGGTCTCGGCGTTGATGTGGCCTCGGCGTTGAAGTGGTCTTGGCGTTGAAGTGGTCACGGCGTTGAAGTGGTCACGGCGTTGAAGTGGTCACGGCGTTGAAGTGGCCTTGGCGTTGAAGTGGTCACGGCGTTGAAGTGGCCTTGGCGTTGAAGTGGTCACGGCGTTGAAGTGGTCCTGACGTTGAAGTGGTCTTGGCGTTGATGTGGTCTCGGCGTTGAAGTGGTCTTGGCGTTGAAGCGGTCTTGGCGTTGAAATAAAGGCCAGAGGAAAAAGGAAAAATCAAGAAGAGAGGTAGGACAGAAGAGGAGGACAGGTGGAAGAGAAAGAGGAGAGACAAAGAGGCCCCCTTCATTCGCCTCTTACAAGCAGGGATACTGGGGAAGGGGGAGAGAAAGAGGGAAGGGGAGGGGGAGAGGAAGAGAGAGGGAAGGGGAGGGGAAGAGAGAGAAAGAGGAAAGGGGAGGAGGAGAGGAGAAAAAGAGGGAAGGGGAGGGGGAGAGGAGAGAAAGAGGAAAGGGGAGGGGGAGAGGAGAAAAAGAGGGAAGGGGAGGGGGAGAGGAGAGAAAGAGGAAAGGGGAGGAGGAGAGGAGAAAAAGAGGAAAGGGGAGGGGGAGAGGAGAGAAAGAGGAAAGGGGAGGGGGAGAGGAGAGAAAGAGGGAAGGGGAGGGGGAGAGGAGAGGAGAGAAAGAGGGAAGGGAAGGGGGAGAGGAGAAAAGAGGGGCAGAAGGAGAGGAGAGGAAAGAGGAAAAAGGAGAGGGAAAAGGAGAGCAGAGGGAGAGGAGAAACAGAAGAGGTGATGAAGAGGGAGAGGAAATGGAGAGAGAGAAAGAGGCGATGGGTGAGGGGAGGAGGAAGGCAAGAGGAGGAGAGGAAAAGGAGAAAGGAGGAAGAAAGAGGAGGATAGGGGAAATGAAGTAGGAGGAGAGGAAATGGGTGAAGAGAGGAGATGGGGAGAAGCCAGAGAAGGAAGGAAGGAAGAGAGGGGGAGAAAGTGGGAGACGGATGGGGGGGGGTAAAGGAGAAAGAGGCAGAGGGGGAATGGAGGAGAGAGGATGAACAAAGAAGAGGGGAGAGGAGAGAGGGGAGACAGAGGAGAGAGATGGAAGGAGGGAAAGGGCAAGGGGAGAGAGTAGGAGGAAGGGGGAGAGGGGAGGGAATGAGTAGGGGGGAGAGAGGGAGAGACGGAAGAGGGGGCGGTGGGGAAAGAGGGGATGATAGGCAGCTTCTCCTCCTCCTCCTCCTCCGTTCTCCACTTCTCCTCCTCAAACCCTCCCCCACCCACTCTCTACCTTGACCCCCTCCCTCCCCCACCCACTCTCTACCTTGACCCCCTCCCTCCCCCTCCCCCTCCGGCCCCTGTCCACATATTATCCATACAACAGATGTAAGAGGGAGGGGGGGTGTATGTTGAATAGGCCTGACCTCGCATTAATAGTGTGTGTGTGTGTGTGTGTGTGTGTGTGTGTGTGTGTGTGTGTGTGTGTGTGTGTGTGTGTGTGTGTGTGTGTGTGTGTGTGTGTCCACTGTCCAAAGATACACACAAGAGACTGGACGTGACCCTACATATAAGCTTCAACAGGGATGTGATCAAGTTGCTTTGTCTGAGTGTGTGAGTGTGTTTTTGCGTGTTTTAGTGTGTGTGCGTTCTGTTTTTGTATTTCTCTCTCTCTCTCTCTCTCTCTCTCTCTCTCTCTCTCTCTCTCTCTCTCTCTCTCTCTCTCTCTCTCTCAGACTACAGTAATAATAGTCCTTCATTTTTTTTTTTTTTTTTTACTATATCGAAAAATACGTCATTACACCAAGATATATTAGCGTTGAGAGGGAAAATTGGCGAGAAAATATTACGCGCGTGAGTGTACTTGGCGTTGAATTCCGCGTTAATCAGTGCGTGTAATGAATGGGGCGGAGTCACGCGGCGCCTGGGTACACTAGATTTTTTTTTGGCGAGTATGCAGTAAATAAATAAATATATAAATAAATAAATAATGTAGAGATGCTCGTTCATTTCAGGCATGTACTGGTCGGCTTCTAAAATACATAAATACATACATACATACAAACATACATACATACATACCTTACCTACCTATCTACCTACCTGCCTACACACATACATACATAACTTACCTACCTACCGACCTACCTACCTGCCTACAAACAAACATACATACATAACTTACCTACCTACCTACATACATACATAACTTACCTACCTACCTACATCATGCATACACACAACTTACCTACAACATACATACATACGCACATAACTAATCTCCCTACTTACCTACCCACCTACCTACATACATACATAACTTACCTACCTACCTAACTACCTACCTACCTACATACATATCTTAGCTACCTACCTACCTATCTACCTACCTACCTACATACATATTGTCCATACCTTGAAGAGCTGATGTAAGGCGTGGGGGGATTTCTTTGGGCCCGGGTATCGAAACCATCCACGGATTGAGTGTGAGAAAAATGGGCTCTCTCCTGCACACAGCGGTCATGCCCCTGTAAATAGACAAGAGAATATTACCCACGTACTCCCTGCGTGGTTCGGAAGTCAGTTTACCCCCCCACTGAGCTAACGTCATAATTTTTTTCTCTTCTTACTTCCTCCAAACGATTTTACTCAGCTCGGGTACAAAGTGTCTCTCCTCAGCTGACTAAAATCGTCTGGAAAGAGTATTAATGGAAAATGTCTAAGTGGGTAATTGTAGAGAAAGGGTTAAATAGGTACTGACCAAATACAAAAGAATATACACGTTTTGGACATTTATCATCTTTATCATCATCATTATTATTATTATCATCATCATCATTACTATTATCTGCATCATCATCATTACTATTACCTGCATTATCATCGTCATCATCATCATCATCACTGCCATTATTACCCTCATTATCATCACTGCCATTATTACCATCACTATCATCACTGCCATCATTATCATCATCATTATCATCACTGCCATTATTACCATCACTATCATCACTGCCATCATTATCATCATCATCATCATTATCATCACTGCCATTTATTACCATCATTATCATCACAGCCATCATCATTATCATCATCATCATTCACTTCATTATTTTTGTCCTCACGCGTCCCTGTCAGCATCACACCATCCAATCACGGCTCAGCATTCAAGTTGGGGGCGGGGCTTGCTTTTGCCAACTTAAACAAACTGAACTATAGCACCCAAACGGCGGCATGCGACGGTGAGTGGCAGGTAGAGGGACAAATGAGCCTCAGGGAAGGGATTTACGCATGCCAGAGTGTCCTTCCTCCCCAAAGCCTCGAAATATCAGACCAAAAATCGGTGTTGAAATCCTGCATCGCCCCCGGGGAGAAAAATGCAAATAGGACACTTGGGGTACAGCGGGGGATTTGGTGGGTGGGGAGTGGGGTGTGGGGTGGGGAGATGAGGAGGGAAGTATGGGGTGGGGAGATGAGGAGGGAAGTATGGGGTGGGGAGATGAGGAGGGAAGTTGGGGTGGGGAGATGAGGAGGGAAGTTGGGGTGGGGAGATGGGGAGGGAAGTTGGGGTGGGGAGATAAGGAGGGACTGAAGGGGAGTGTGGGGGTGGGGAGATGAGGAGGGAAGTATGGGGTGGGGAGATAAGAGGGGACTGAAGGGGAGAAACGGTGGGGTATAGAGTGGGACTTGTGGGGAATGGGGTGGGAGATGAGGGGGACCTGGAGGGCAGGGAGTGTGGGTGGGGGGTGGGTGGGGAGATGAGGAGGGACTGGAGGGGAGGGGAAAAATGGAAATGAGGGAGGGAGAGGAGTGTGAGGGTGGGAGATGAGGAGGGACTGGAGGGGAGGGGGGGGGCTATTGGAGAGGAGTGAGGGGGAGGGGGAATGTATACGATATTCAGAAGAGCCGTAGGAGGAGGGAGGGAAGGAAGGAAGGAAGGAAAGAAGGGATAAGTGTAAGGAGGGATGGGAAGGAGGGAGGAGAAAGATGGGACACTATGGATCAAAGAGAAGGAGAGAGGAAGGGAGAAGTGGGGAGGAAGTAGGGAGATTGGGAAGAGGTTGGCGGGGAGGAGGATGGGTGAAGGTGAGAGGATGGGGAGGGGAAATGTGAGGAAGTGGATGGGGTAAATGAGGAGGAGTAACGATAGGAAAAGGAGGTAGAAGAACGAAGGATGATGGGAAGGGAGGGGATGGAAGGGAAGGGAAAGGAAGAGGAGGTGGGCAATCAGTGGTGGATTAAATGGGGAGGAGAATAAAGGAGTGAGGTGAATTGGGGAGAGCAAAAGGGGAGGGGAATGGAAGGGTAAGAATGAGGCAGGTGGTGAGGCGGAAGGGGAAGGATGGAAAAGGCAGGGGGAAGGGGATGGAAGGGAAGAATGAGAATGGTATTGAGAATGGAAAGGCATGAATGGGAATAATTGGAGATGGGATGGGGAATGGAAGGGCAGGGATGGGAAGGGTGAGGGTGGGGAGGGAGGGGGATAACATGGGAAAGGGGGGGGAGGGCAAGAACTGGGGAAAGGAGGAATGGAGAAGGGAGAGAATTGGGAAGATAGGGAGGGGGGAGGAGAAAAGGGAGTAAAGGGAAAAAAATACCATCATGCTAAGTATAAGAGTTAAGTGTGTGTGTGTGTGTGTGTGTGTGTGTGTGTGTGTGTGTGTGTGTGTGTGTGTGTGTGTGTGTGTGTGTGTGTGTGTGTGTGTGTGTGTGTGTGTGTGTGTGTGTGTGTGTGTGTGTGTGTGTGTGTGTGTGCGCGCGCGCGCCATCAACAAGACAACCATACCGGGAAGCATAAGTAGGGCGGACACTCACCACACGCAAACACTCTCGTCTAAAAATATGCTCCCAAATCAACACTCAGTCATCACACAAATTCTATAATATACTCACACAATCTATAACATCCCATCTATAACATACCCCCATACCAACTCTAATATAAGCCTCTATCATACACTTTTAGACAGATTCAATAACATACCATCTCACCAATTATACTCCCACATCGACTCTATCACAAGCCCTGCGCCGAGTGAAATCATCTGAAGGAGTCAATAATACACTAGATTAAACCGTCCTGGCGGTGAAGGGGTTGGGTTTATATAGATTGGAAAGCAGGGTGTTTTTTTTTCTGGTGGTCAAACTATCTAAAAAGGGCCTCTAGGTGTGTGTGATCTGTGTATCCGAATGTGTATTTATGTAACTGTTCTTTCTCTTCAGTCTTTCCATTCTCCAGTACTGCCTCTCTCTCTCTCTCTCTCTCTCTCTCTCTCTCTCTCTCTCTCTCTCTCTCTCTCTCTCTCTCTCTCTCTCAATATCACTCCCTATTTTTACCTCCCTTTCCTCTCCCCCTTTACTCACTTCGTTCCACCCTTTGCGTCACAGGTACAGGCTTTACCAGGTTTTATCTCTTTATTTTTATTTTCCTACCTTTTCAATATTTTTATTTGGCGTCTCTTTATTATTTATTCTTCCTATAAATCACTTTTTTTTTTCTGTTTATATCGCCTCTTTTTTAATCCAGT
>NC_137064.1:1958567-1973567 GCF_032717465.1 Coenobita brevimanus
TTAGCTGAGAGAGAGAGAGAGAGAAATACTGAGTAGAGGGGGAAATGAACAAATGATTTAGGACGAAAATGAAAATTGTTTTAAGTCAGGAGAGAGAGAGAGAGAGAGAGAGAGAGAGAGGAAAGCACAGAGGGATGGAGGGGGAGGAAGCTTTATAACTTATCGTCTTGGGCAGTAAGATTAATGGAGGGGGAGAGATTATTGAATGGGGAATGGGGAATGATCAGGGAGGACTGGGGAAATTAATAATGAGGGTGATATTTGTGAAGGAGGGGAGAAAAAAGGGAAAAATGATGCGTGTGGGTGAGTAATGATGGACAAACAGAATAATGGTGAAGTGGAAAGAGTATGATGATGATGATGATGATGATGATGATGATGATGATGATGATGATGATGATGATGATGAGGAGGAGGAGGAGGAGGAGGAGGAGGAGGTGGAGGAAGATGATGATGATGATGATGATGATGATGATGATGATGATGATGATGATGATGAGGAGGAGGAGGAGGAGGAGGAGGAGGTGGAGGAAGATGATGATGATGATGATGATGATGATGACGAGGATGATGACGAGGAGGAGGAGAAGAAGGAGGAGGTGGAGGAAGATGATGATGATGATGATGATGATGATGATGATGATGATGATGACGATGATGATGTGGAGGAGGAGGAGAAGGAGGAGCATGATGATGGTGATTATGATGATGATGATGGTGAGGAGGAGGAGTAAAATTCGTGAGTGAAATTCGTAAGCAATGGAAAAGTACTCAAACTTTTGTCTCCTCCTGTACAGACATGTTAAAATTTCCGTGGCTGGTCATATTCGTGGGTAAAATTAGGTATGTTCGACTTTTTTTCAAGGAAGAAAGAACCAAAGGCCAGGAGCCCGTAAACTGTTCCCTCCAAGAAAAAAACAAACACAAAACAGAGCCAAATTCAAGATCCGTTCATTTCGAGATGCCTGGACACACTACCTAGGCCTAAAATTGCCATCTCTCCATCTTCAATCCTGATTTTAACAAGAGACTGACGCTAGAATACGATGCTAGTCACGAAGAAGTGCTGCAGAAAGGATCCGTAGTACTGACTTTTTCTGCCACTGACCTACGTGGAATCGGCTACAAAAGGACGAAAATCTGGGCCAAGTTAAGGTGAAAGGACTGTAATTATCCTCATCTTATTGCTAGGCCTCCGCATCACTCCTACGGCATCCGCGCTTATCAATAAATTCCCTTTACTCGAGTCTTTCTATGGCATTCACAGCCTTTTATGACCTTTTCTCCCTCCTGCCCACTCTCCGCATTACTCTTGCAGCATCCGCGCTTACACGGAAATTCTCTTTACTGGGCTTCAATAAACCTTGTGACATTTTCAGCCTTAACCTACTTTCTCACATTTCTTTTTTGTCTTTCCTTTATTTTTTTTTTTTTACGACTCCGGATTACTATTACAGCATCCGCGCTTATATCTAATTCTCTTTACTCTGTTACAAAGGCCTTTTTACCTTCTGTTCCTCCTATTCATTTAAGCATGTCGCCCTCATTCAGTCCCCTCTAACAAATAATTCAAAGCTGGAATATTTGATGTCGCTAAACACTCTCATCATGTTCATATCTACCTCTAACTCAACCCCTTTTCCACAAATACTTTAAAAACTGTATACTGTTTACTCCCACAAAAACATTTTAACATTTCGTCTCACTCAAGTTCCCGTCTTCAAAAAAAAATAAATAAATAAATAAATGAATAAATAAGAGATAAATTAAAATGGTACATTAGTTTGACCCACTAAAAATTTCCTTCTCATATTGCATCTCGTTCTGCTCAGTTTCGTGTCACAAAATACTTATACTTTTTTCGCTCCACTTTTTTTTCTGTTTTATATATACATCTCGCCTTCTTTAGTTCCCATATTCTTCAAGCGATTTAAAACTATACAATAATTTAGCCCACTAGGAATTTGCCTCTCATTCACCTTCCATTCGACTCAATCCCCTTTTTAATACACTTTTCCCTGGTTATTGTTGCAACTTATGGCCTCGTTCCCATTCTACAGATATTTTGAAACTGTAAACCAACTTTTCTTTGAGAGAGAGAGAGAGAGAGAGAGAGAGAGAGAGAAGGAAAGAAGATGGCCTGGAAGTAATGAGAGAAAAAGAACGGCTGGAAGAGAGAAAGAAGAATGGCTGGAATAAAATGGAGACGCAGAGAGAAGGAGAAGGGACTGGAAGAATAGAGAGAGGGAGAGATGAGTTGGAACGAAAATGAGAGAGAGAGAGAGAGGAAAGATAAGACGAAGAAACGCTCGTACAAAGGAGGCAACTCAGAAATGCAGAAAATAGTGAACACCTGAAAGCACGATGTAAATTTTATGATTAAGTATGCCTTCTGATGACCCAGCGGTGAATAGAAAACGCTTGATTAGTACACGAAGGCTGGCAGGATGAAGGGAGGGGAGACTAAGGTGTATTTTTTGCCCTGACACGGTTATCAAAAGCTGTGTCAACGAGGGTAATTGAGAGGGAGGAGGAGAAAGAGGGAGTGGAAAAATGGAGAAGAGAAAGGGAGGGAAAAATGATGTGAGAGAGAGAGAGAGAGAGAGAGAGAGAGAGAATAAATGGTATGGTTATTTATGTTAGGGTGACTAATCTATTAAGAACAATGTTACACACACACACAACCTGTTTTTATCTTCCTTCTCTCTCTCTCTCTCTCTCTCTCTCTCTCTCTCTCTCTCTCTCTCTCAATTAACCACCAAGTCATTCCTTATGCAACCTGGTCTCCCCTACGCCTCTCTTCTCCTTCCATATTCACACACACACAGACGCAGCGCAAAAAAAACAAGACACCCCATTTCGCCTTCCAAACACCGCCTCGCATTTCTAAACACCCGCCACAAACAGGGCAAACAGAGCGTCACAAACTGCCTCTAATTGGGCCATTTGGTCGTTGGGCTTGGACTGGCGAGGGCGATGCAAATGGGATCTAATGGGATGCAGGCTAACGGAGGGGGAAGGATGCATTGTTCTGACTTAAGGCTGCCACAAAATTTAAGGCAGCCGAAAAATTTAAGGCAGCCATAGAATTTAAGGCAGCCGAAAAATTTAAGGCAACCACAAAATTTAAGGCAGCCGAAAAATTTAAGGCAGCCATAGTATTTAAGGCAGCCACAAAATTTAAGGCAGCCACAAAATTTAAGGCAGCCGAAAAATTTAAGGCAGCCACAAAATTTAAGGCAGCCGAAAAATTTAAGGCAGCCACAGAATTTAAGGCAGCCGAAAAATTTAAGGCAGCCACAGAATTTAAGGCAGCCGAAAAATTTAAGGCAACCACAAAATTTAAGGCAACCACAAAATTTAAGGCAGCCGAAAAATTTAAGGCAACCACAAAATTTAAGGCAGCCGAAAAATTAAAGGCAGCCGAAAAATTAAAGGCAGCCGAAAAATTAAAGGCAGCCGAAAAATTTAAGGCAACCACAAAATTTAAGGCAGCCGAAAAATTTAAGGCAACCACAAAATTTAAGGCAGCCGAAAAATTTAAGGCAACCACAAAATTTAAGGCAGCCGAAAAATTTAAGGCAGCCACAAAATTTAAGGCAGCCGAAAAATTTAAGGCAACCACAAAATTTAAGGCAGCCGAAAAATTTAAGGCAGCCACAGAATTTGGCCATGTGGAGAGGATGGAGGGTGAAAGACTGACGAAGAGAGTGTATGTGAGTGAGGTGGAGGGGGGCAGAGGGAGGGGGAGGCCGAGGATGAGATGCAGGGATGGGGTCGAGAGGTATATGAGAGAGGGGGGGGTGTGAGTTGGGAGCAGGGCAGTGAAATGGCGGGGGACAGGACGGCGTGGAGGCGATTTGTTTGCGGCCACCCCAAACGGGATTGAGGCGTCTGGCAATAGATAAATAGATAGACAAAATTTACGGTAAGGCAGCCACAAAATCGGGGAACTGCATATGACGAGGTTTTTTAATAGTATGGTATTAACACTCTCAGGCCCCTATGCTGTCATTACGGTATATAAAATCGTGTGACGTTAGCTGAATACTAGAATCCTCCCTACCATAAGAGGGTTAAGGGCTCATCATCATCATCATCTCTATTTCTTTATACATGATAAAGTTTACGTGTTATCTTTTTATTTATTTATTTTTCTATCGGACTCTGGACACAAACTTGACAGCCTGTTCTCCAAGACCCAGCAGTCCTCCTACGAAATAAAAACCTTCACTTATCACCATTTTGGCGCTAACACCTTCCGTCCAGAATAGGTTACATGTTAGAGGTGCCTCATTCAGGGATGGTGTGGTGGTATTAGCGTGGATGTTGAACAGGTGAGTCTTGTGGTTGATATGTAGTGTGTTTTAACGAACCTACATTAGACTGGTCCCTATTCTCCCGTGGGCTTGATCTCACGTTCTTTCAGACACCAAACCACTTCTCTAACCACTTGCCTGTTGATACCTTTGTCCCTCTTCCTCTTCCCCATCTTTCCTCCCTCTCTCTCCTCACCCTCCCTACCTCATCTCCTTCATCCTTCCTCCATCTCTCCCTCCTCACCCTCCCTACCTCCTCTCCTTCATCTTTCCTCCACCTCTCTCTCCTCACCCTCCCTACCTCCCCTTCCCCATCTTTCCTTCATCTCTCCCTCCTCACCCTCCCTACCTCCCCTCCTTCATCTTTCCTCCATCTCTCCCTCCTCACCCTCCCTACCTCCTCTCCTTCATCTTTCCTCCATCTCTCCCTCCTCACCCTCCCTACCTCCCCTCCTTCGCTCACCCCTTCTCTTCGCTCTACTCAATGTTGACTCCATTCATACCTGGAGAGCATCCAAGTAGGGCCAAAAGTGTTGTCTTCCCACTAACGCAACTTCGATAAACGGATTTAATTCTTTACTCTGAACAATATCGCGTTACTGTGAGAAAAAGGAAAAAGCAAAGACAGTGATCGATAGACAAACAGACAGACAGACAAAGAAATATATGCAATTAAATGAATAAACATGAGATTAAAAGACTGATACAGGAGAGAGGAATTAGTGAAAAGAGGACAGAGAAAAATTTTAAAACGAAAAAGAGCAAAAGGAAAATATAGAGAGAAAAAGAGAGAAAATAGAGATTAAAGAGAGGTGTGTAACTTGATCCGCTGACACCTCCCTCCCAGCAGAAGGAGGGAAAACAGTAGGGGTAATAAATAAGAGAGAGAGAGAGAGAGAGAGAGAGAGAGAGAGAGATTTAATACATCTGATTTACTCTTTTATTCACCTGATTAACAATACGTGGATGGTTAGGCCCGTGATAGAGAGTCAGGATTCCATGGGCTTCAATGGTGAGTGAATGAGTGAGTGGCTCATTTCATTGAGCATGTTTTTTAGTTTTCCTGCTATTTTTTCTTTCTCCTTGCTTTCTTCATCTCTATATCACCTCTTTCTTAGGCGGGAAGAAAGAAATGATGATGATGATGATGATGATAATAATGATGATGACTTATGTTTTCTGTATTATATTCTTAATTAGTCTCTCTCTCTCTCTCTCTCTCTCTCTCTCTCTCTCTCTCTCTCTCTCTCTCTCTCATTTCCTCCTCCATCCCCTTCCCCCTACTCCCCCTCCTTTCCCCTACTCCACCCTTCCTTCTATATAGCCCCCCTCCCCTCCCTCTCATCCTCCCCCCTACCCTACTCTCCCCCTCCTGGACTGTTTAGCATCACACACACACACACACACACACACACACACACACACACACACACACACACACACACACACACCTGTACATTCCCTTCTTCCCTTGGAAAACCACACCCTCCTCCCCTCCCCTTACCCTAGTTATAAATACAGAACCCCAAGTCATATTCACAAACTGTCCTAAGCATAAGCAGTCTATAAGATCGTCTGTGTATACTTATATCTAAACACCTGCATCTATCACATATATCACAGTTTTATTAGCATGAATAATAATGGTAAAAACAAGATCAAAGCGACGAAACAATAGGAAATCTGAAAATAATGTAGCTACCATGGATGCAAGTCAATGAAAGAAATAAAAATGGGGTTAAAATAGGTGAAAATAGATATACAAACGTAAGGTAAACAGGTAAAAATAGGTGAACAGGTAAGAAATAGGTAAACAGGTAAAAAATAGCAAAAAATAGATAGAAAATAGGTCAAAATAGAAAAAACGTAAAATATAAATAGGTAAAATATGTAAAAAAAATAGATAAACACGGGTAAACAATTGGTAACATAAAAATAGGAACAGTAGATAAAAACAGGAAAAAATATATAAAAAATAGGAAAAAGTAGAAAAAATAGGAAAAAATATATAAAAATAGGAAAAAATAGATAAAAAATAGGAAAAAGTAGATAAAAATAGGAAAATAAAAAAAATAGGAAAAGTAGAAAAAAAATAGGAAAAGGTAGATAAAAAATAGGAAAAGGTAGATAAAAATAGGAAAAAATATATAAAAAATAGGAAAAAATATATAAAAAATAGGAAAAAATAGATAAAAATAGGAAAAAGTAGATAAAAATAGGAAAAAGTAGATAAAAATAGGAAAAAATATATAAAAAATAGGAAAAAGTAGATAAAAATAGGAAAAAGTAGATAAAAATAGGAAAAAGTAGATAAAAAATAGGAAAAAGTAGATAAAAATAGGAAAAAGTAGATAAAAAATAGGAAAAAGTAGATAAAAATAGGAAAAAGTAGATAAAAATAGGAAAAAATAGATAAAAAATAGGAAAAAGTAGATAAAAATAGGAAAAAATAGATAAAAAATAGGTAAACAGGTAAAAAATAGGTAAACATAGGTGAAAAAAATTAAAATTCTTGATCAGTATTTCTCAAGCCCACATATGCCTCCCTCCCTCCCTAGCCACTGCAGGCCTAGGGTAAAGGGCGGTAGGGTGTGTGTGTGTGTGTGTGTGTGTGTGTGTGTGTGTGTGTGTGTGTGTGTGTGTGTGTGTGTGTGTGTGGAGGCAGGTGAAAATACTGTATGTGGGAAGAGAGAGAGAGAGAGAGAGAGAGAGAGAGAGAGAGAGAGAGAGAGAGAGAGAGACGGAATGGGGAGTAAGGCAGTGCCGGATGGGGGAGGGAAATGGGGGAGGAAGAGTAGCTACGGATAAGGAAGTAGTAAAGGAGAAGAGAATAGAGAGGGGGAAGGAATGGAGGAAGGGAATGGGGGGAGGAAAGGGGGTGAGAGGGAGGAAAGAATGGGAGGGGGAAGGAGGGGGGTGAGCAGAAGAAGAGAGCAAGGTGAGAGGGGAAAGATTAGGGATGGGGTATGGGGAGAAGCAGGAAGTAGTAGGCAGGTAAAAATGGTATTAATTGGAGGTGTGAAGGTGAAGAAAAAAATACCACCTCTAATACCACCACACCGGTACTGAGATAGCTCTAACGAAGTTCAATATAGACGGTTCGACATTGGTGCTCAAGTGGTGGCATGTGACAGTGTTTATGCTACTTGTTGATGTGGAAGAAATACTGCGTCTCAGGTAAGGGACAGTGTAGCCTATGCATGATGTTGGATATATAAAAACGTACACACACACACACACACACACACACACACACACACACAAAGGATTCTCTCTCTCTCTCTCTCTCTCTCTCTCTCTCTCTCTCTCTCTCTCTCTCTCTCAGTTCATTTTGTGGGCCTCATAAGTCAGTTCACAGCTGAAATAACACAGAGAGAGAGAGAGAGAGAGAGAGAGAGAGAGAGAACAGGGCGGTGGAGCTGCAGGTAAAGGGGGAACTCCAGCCTGCAGTCCACTGGGTTCACGTTCACATGAGTCTGGGGCCACAACAACAAAAACAAAGGCAAAACAAAACAACAAAAACAAAAAACAGCAACAAAAACAAGAAAAACAAACACCTCTAAGAGGCCATGGAAATTCTCTTAACACATCTCTCTAAGCGAATTACTCCGTACATTAACCTGGGCATCATATTGATTATCTATTTATCTATCGCCAGACGCCCTAATCCCGTAAGGGGTGGCCACAAACAAATCGCCTCCATGTCGCCCTGTCCCCCGCCATTTCACTGCCCTTTATATCATTAATGCAAAATGGTCAACATTAAAACAGTAAAATCTGCACAGAAGGAATATTAAGGTGAAAAATAAAAATAAATCGCTATGGAAGAGGTGTCTGAGGCCTCCTGTGCCAGCTAAGATACGAGGTGTGGAGGCAACTCTACATCGAGTGAGTGGATGGAACGCGATACAACCTACCACACAGAATGAGAATATTGGTGAGAGTAGATGGCAGAAATAGAGAGAGGGGAAGAGAGATAATTCGTAAACTAAGAAAGTCGAAAGGATGAGAATTGAAAGTGTAAACGAGAGAAAGAGAGGAAGAAAGAGAGAATTGGGAAGGGAGAGAGAGCAAAAATATATGCATAAAGAGATTAAGGAGAAAGGGAGAGAGAGAGAGAGAGAGAGAGAGAGAGAGAGAGAGAGATCAGAAAAAATAGAATAAAGATAATTAAAGACAGAAGTCCAGGTAATAAAGAACACATGGAAAGAAAAATACGTAATAAAATAAATACATAAATAAACTCAAGAAAAATTAAAAAAATAAAAACAAACGCTCCTTTATAATTTTGAGAAAGAATGAGTTTTTTCCTGTTCTCTCTCTCCCTCTCTCTCTCTCTCTCTCTCTCTCTCTCTCTCTCTCATTGCCCTTCGTCAATCAATTTCTTTAATACACCTGTCTGTCTGTCTGTCTCTCTTCCATCATTTTCTTTATCACAACTCTCTCTCTGTCTCTGTCTCTGTCTCTCTCTCTCTCTCTCTCTCTCTCTCTCAAAACGAAGGAGAGAATACAGAAGGAGGGAAGAGGAGGAGGAGAGAACAAAGTGAGGAGGGAGGAGGGAGAGAGAGGGAGAGAATGGACAGAATAAATACATGGAGGAAAAATGCCACGATAAACAGAGGGTTGAGGAGAGAGAGAGAGAGAGAGACAGACAGACAGACAGAGACAGAGACAGAGACAGAGACAGACAGACAGACAGACAGAGAATCTTCACTTCGAGGACGTCAGAAAATTAGTTGTATTCTAAGTGACATAGTAAGCTTCGTAACACCTCTTCCTTAGCGATTTATTTTACCTGCTACACCTGAGCATTCACATGTACGTTAATTAATACACCTTTAATATCCACAAAGTTTACCTTAATTACACACGAGAGGATGTGGAGATGTAGCGTGCGGAATGAATCGCTTAAGAAATGGCATCACGTAAGGTCCCATCATGTCCGATTCAGACTTTTGCGCGACACTGCCTCTAGAACGATCGGTATACAGTACGGAGCAAAAGTTAGCCTAATATTTCCCCTCCTCTTCTCATTTTCCTCTGCTGGCTAATATTCTTGGATTGAGAAGATCTTGGTATATTTCTCACCTCATAGATATTTTCGCTAAGATGATAAAATAGATCTGACTGAGTGTGTGTGTGTGTGTGTGTGTGTGTGTGTGTGTGTGTGTGTGTGTGTGTGTGTGTGTGTGTAGTATATTCCCTCTACTTCAAGACAATCTAATCATCCTAAGCAAACCCCCTACTAGCTAAGATATTCAAAAGTCAACCCCTCTCTCTCCGAACCCCTCCCAAGGTACACAAAATCGACACTGCAACACTAGAATGACGGTAACGGTAACAGGCAATACCACGTTACCCCCTCAGAGGCGTAGGGTCCCGCGGCTAGGCTAGGGTAATCCAGTACATGTAAGGGTAGATGATCAGGCTACTTCCCTGGGTGGCATTGAGAAAAGAACATCTGAGGCTATCTTTTAGGGCTGTTACTCCGACCCCCCTCCCTTCTCCTCTCCCCCTCCCCTCCCCTCTCATCCCTCTCCCCCTCTCATCCTTCCCTCCCCCTCATCCCCATCCCATCCTCTCCGTTCTTCTCCCTCTCATCAGCTTTTCCCCGTCACTTCCACCCTCTCCGCTCCTCTCCTCTTCCCATCCTCCACTCTTCCTCATCCCATACTTGTCTCTCTTCTCCCCCTCCCCATCTTTTCTTCCCCATTGCCTTCTCCCTCCTCTTCTCCTTTTCTTCTCCCCATCCCTTCTTCCTCCTTCTTCGCTCTCTCAATCTCCTGTCTTCTCATTTACCTCCTTCTCCATCTTTTACTCTCCCATCCCCCATTCTTCTTCATCCCCCTCCCTCTCTCCCCTCGCAAACCCCCTCTCCCCCCCCACTCCCCAGCTCATTAGCACTCATTAGCCCCTTTAAACAGCCCCCTTAAGACCCCACCCTTACAGACCCGGGCACCTCCCCATATGTTATTAATTAAGCCCTTGTGTTGGCTGGTCTCTGGGGTGGAGGGGGTGATAGATAAAGGAAGACTGATAGACAGATCGATGGATGGATGGATAGATGGCCGGATAGATAAGAGGAAGGATAGTTTGATAAGCGGACTGATGGATGAATAGATAGATAGAAACAGGTAGACAGAGATAAATAAGCACAGGTAGAAAGGTGCAGCTCCGACCTACTCAGTTTTGAAGAGAAAGAGGAAAAAAAAAACTGTGCACCAATCGACTGAAAACACGACTGGGGGGTTTGGGGGGGAAATACCACAGCCTCCGACTCCCCCCTCCCCTCAAGCTGGCGAGAAAATATCCACAATTAAAAGATCAGAATTTCACAGGGATAAAATCAAAGGCTGGGTTTGAGTGTAGGTAACAGAAACTGCACTAGGGGTTCTACGAGTGGTGCAGCCCAATTCCGCGACCTCCCTGTGACAATATCCTCTGTTAAGATGGAGTGAAATTTCGTATGCTCATAGACACAAGCTTAACAAAGGCTGCATCTAACCCCTCCAGTTCCAAAAGTCTCCCCTAAGCTGAAGAAAATCGTCTGGTGATGCAAATAGAATAGAAAATGGAAGGCAGGCCAAGAATATTTTTTTTTTTTAGGCGTGCATAGTGGGAAGGACGAGGAGCCGCCGACCCAACTCCATAAACAAGTATCCATCGATTTTCAAGAAACATGGGTGTCTTAGTGAGTGTCTTCTTGCTGGGTAAAAAGAGGCTCCCTAACACCTCTTCCTAAGCGATTTAGTTTTGGATATGTCTGGTTAATGTCCTACTGTACGCTGTTTATGCGAAGTATGGCAATGTTACCATGATTTATGTAACACAGAATAGGACAGTAAGGTGTAACAAAATAAATCGCTTAGGAAAAGGTGTTAGGGAGCTTCCTTAATCGACAAGTATACAGGTTTAAGTGCGTGGGGTGTATTTTTGAGCTTCATATAACACAGAATAGGACAGTAAGGTGTAACAAAATAAATCGCTTAGGAAAAGGTGTTAGGGAGCTTCCTTAATCGACAAGTATACAGGTTTAAGTGCGTGGGGTGTATTTTTGTGTGTATTACTGGGTGTAGGAGGTGGGTGTCGGCATGGTAGGGGGGGTGGGTGGACGTATACAGCTCATGGTTGGCGTATCGACCACCTAAGACATTAACTAAAGATCTTAAGATTTCAATTAGGGAAACTTAAAATCTTAAAAGGCATGTTAATCGAATATATGTAATTTTAAAGGTGATTTGTTTTTTTTATGTCTTGGAAAATGCAAAATAAATGAATAAATAAGTAAATAAAAAACATAAATAAAGGGAGGTTTAAGACAAATCACCGTGTGTGTGTGTGTGTGTGTGTGTGTGTGTGTGTGTGTGTGTGTGTGTGTGTGTGTGTGTGTGTGTGTGTGTGTGTGTGTGTGTGGGTGGGTGTGTGTGTGTGTGTGTCCAAGTACCAGAACTATACTTCGCTCACCTTGTCACAAATCTTCGCCCTTTTTCAGATCATTTCACGTACACCAATGACATAAAAGACTGTGCAGCACTAAGTCCTTTCCATAGCACTTCTTCGTGACGAGCACCGAGGGAGGGAAAATTTGAGCCAAGTCGAAGTGAAAGGAGTATAGTTATTAAGTGGGGATCAGAGGGATAAATTAGTGTGATAAAAGCCTCATTATTCATTATTATTTATTTTACAGCCTTCAGCGCCTCTCCTGATTCACTTATTCACTCGAGGTCATTCATCCTGCCTCGTGGGACTCATTCATCACTTTTCATCAGCCCCATTCACTGTAAAACGCACGCACACACACACACACACACACACACACACACACACACACACACACACACACACACGTACACACACACACTCCTCTACTACATGCACATTACTACAGTACACCTTTCAACACACACACACATACACATATACATACATTCACGCCCGTCACACTCACAAACTGTATACACTCCTCCCCTACACACACACACACACACACACACACACACACACACACACACACACACACACACACACACATCCTGTCACTGTGGCGGTATTGACAAGGAACATTATTATTTTCTCTATCGATTGGCTGAGTGGCAGAGTGATTAATCTTTGTCCTCTGTGTCTGTCTGTCTTTTTCTGTCATTCTGTGTTAATATTTTGTCCTGTCTCCTCGCGCACACACACACACACACACACACACACACACAAACGAACACCCTCTTCTCGCTCCTTTCTTACCTATGCTTCCTATTTCCCTCTCTCTCTCTCTCTCTCTCCAGTCCCTATTTTCTCTCACCCCTCCAACTCTTCCCCATCCCCCACTTCCTCTCTCTCCACCTCCTCTCCTTTCCCTCACCCACCTCTCTGTTTTTCACCCCCCTTTCTCCAAACCTCATATTTTCCTCTCCCCCCACAATCCTCTCACTCCCCATTTCCTCTCAGCCTCTCTCCAGCATTTCTCTTTCTCCCCACCCTCTCCTTTCATCTCCATCCTTCTCCTCTCATCTCCTCAATTCTCCCCAATCTGTCTTTCCCTTCTATCCCTGCTCTCTTCCTCTCATTCAATCTTTCCTCCCTCCACTTAACTCTTCTCCCCCTTTCCTTTCACCTGCATATCTCTCTCCCTTCTTTTACTGTCTCGCCCTCTCCCCCTTTCCCTCCATCTTCCATTCCACTCTCTGTCTTACCGTCCTCTCCTCCACCTCCTCTTTCACCTCCCTTATTCCCTTTCTCTCCCTCTTCCTCCCCGTCACCATCTCCTCTCTCACTCTTCCTCTCCCTCGCCATATCCCGTCTCTCAATCCTTCCTTCCCCTCACTCCCTTTCCCTAGACCTCTTTTCCTCTCTTTATTCCCCTCTCTCTCTCACTTTCTCTCTCTCCCTCCCTCTCCCTCCCTCCCTCCACCCCCCCTGCGCCACAATTCTATCTGTATTAACTACCCCAGGGACCCCCCACACGGCCACCACGCCAGCCATTAGCGCTGATAACTGTACCACGGCTGTGTCTTAAACGTGCCAAATGGCCCTCTCATTGCACTTTGTTCCCGCCCATGCTCGCCACCCCCCCCCCAGCCTTGGTTTGCCTGTGTGTTCTTTGTCTGTTCTGTTCGTTATCGGAGGTAGATAAGGGGGTTTATCTGTGACGTCATATGCGTACCTAATGTGTTGGAGATGGCTTCTGTGTGTGTGTGTGTGTGTGTGTGTGTATATATACAGCATATATATATATATATATATATATATATATATATATATATATATATATATATATATACTGTAACAGAAAGATCCTTGGGAAAGGAGGGTCTTATAATGAAGAGAAAAACCTGTATTCTTGGACCACAATATGGAACTCCAATGCTATTGTGCGTGCCCCTCAAGTTATATACAGTAATGTCTATATACATGAGAAGAGAGGATAACTGCAGTAGGCCGGTTGGCCCATGCTAGGCAGATCCTAGAAGAGTAACTGAACTACTAGAATGTGATAAGGATAGCAAAGAAGAAGGCTCTCCCCCGCCCTCCAAACCCTCCAGCCGAAGCCGGCAGGAAAAAGTCAGAAAGAACACTACGGAGTACAGAAAAACTGGCGTGGACATTTTACAGGAAATGACTGATACAAACTGGATCAAAATTACCATATATACTGTGTGTACATCTAGGCACTGGGGAGTAGTGATTCATTTTGGACAAGATCAATCAAACGTCAAGGTCATGGGTCAAGGTCACGGGTCGGTCATGGCTCGAGGTCACGGGTCAAGGTCAAAGTTCAAGCGCAGCGTCTGTGTCTCCTCTTACCACCCTTTCTGGCTCTGGTTTGTCTGTTCGTGGGTCTGTCTGCGTCTGTGGTTATATCTTGAGAGGTAAAGACACAAAAATGGAGTAACTGCCTTCATTCCAGCAAAAACTTTAGGCTTATTTTTACATTTTTGATGAAGTTTGACCCATTCCTCCATTTTCCACACCTGAGAACGCTACTCTCTCTCTCTCTCTCTCTCTCTCTCTTTCTCACCCCTTTACCCTCTCTTTTGCTCTCGTATTTTCATTCCTTATTTCTTCCTCTTATTTGTCATCTCTCTCTCTCTCTCTCTCTCTCAAACCCTCTCTTTCTCACCCCCTTTACCCTCTCTTTTGCTCTCGTATTTTCATTCCCTATTTCTCCCTCTTATTTATCATCTTTTCTCTCCCCTCTTCCTCTTAACATCGTCTTCATTTCCTCTCTTCTCCCATCTTCATTACCCCCTCCTCTCTTTATTACCCCCTTCATCATCTCTCCTCATTCTCATTGACCTTACACACTCTCCACCTCATCTCCAATTTCATTCTCTTTCCCCTCTTTATATCCCTCTATTATTGCTCTCCTTTCCCCTCATTCCTCATAATATTTTTCCTATTTTATTCTCTCTCTCTCTCTCTCTCTCTCTCTCTCTCTCTCTCTCTCTCTCTCTCTCTCTCTCTCACTTATTCTTCCCATTATCACCCATTTTCTCTCTCCCTCATTCTCATTTTTCTCACAATCTCCCCATCATCACCACCTCCCTCCTCTCTCATCCTCATTTTTCTTACCACCATCACTCTCTCTCTCTCTCTCTCTCTCTCTCTCTCTCTCTCTCTCTCTCTCTCTCTCCAGTCGTTTGCGTCTCCTTCCCGCCTCGGTGTTGGCAGTGTTGGAAATATATAG
>NC_137064.1:1978567-1981067 GCF_032717465.1 Coenobita brevimanus
CTAATGCACTCTCCCTCACTCTCATACACCCTCCCTCACTCATGCACTCTCACTCACTCTTATGCATTCCCCTTCACCTACCCTTCCCTTCCTTTCTACCTAACTCTCATGCACTCCCCTTCACCCTCATGCACTCTCCCTCCCCTCACACAAACTCCCCGCATGACCACCAGCAAACATCACTGCCCCCCCACCCTCTCTCTCTCTCAGTCATCCACACACTCCACCCGTCCCTAAAGCTCTCTCATGCAGGACTTTATCACCTCTCCCTTTCTCTCTCTCTCTCTCTATCTCTCTCTCTCTCACACATTCATGCACTCTTATTACCTCGTCTCTCATGCACTCTCCTCCTCTCCTAAACACTCCATCACTCTCTCATCCACCCTTCTAAGCTTCCCATCCTCTCACTTCTTCTCCCATGCTCTTTCGCACTCTCTTTCTCGCTATTATGTGCCCTCCTCACTCTCACAGCTCTCCACGCACTTCCTCAGCTCACTCTCATGCACTCTTCCTCACTCGCATGCATTCTTCCGCTCTCATGCAAAATCCCACACTCTCCTTATCTCGCATGCACTATCCCTCGCTCTCATGCAGTCTCCCTCACTCTCATGCACTCTCCCCCACTTTCATGCACTCTTCCTCACTCTCATGCACTCTCCCTCTCTCTTATGCACTCTCCCTCACTCTCATGCACTCTCCCACACTCCCATGCACTCTCCATTACTCTCATACAGTCTCCCTCACTCTCATGCACTCTCCCTCACCCTCATGCACTCTTCCTCACTCTTATGCACTCTCCTTCATTCTCATGCACTCTCCATTACTCTCATACAGTCTCCCTCACTCTCATGCGCTCTCCCCCACTCTCACGCACTCTCCCTCACTTTCATGCACTCTTCCTCACTCTCATGCACTCTCCCTCACTCATGCACTTTTCCTCACTCTCATACACTCTTCCTCACTCTCATGCACTCTCCCCCACTCTCATACACTCTTCTTTACACCCACACATTCTCCCTTACTCTCATGCACTCTCCCTCACTCTCATGCACTCTACTCTCCCACACTCTCACCCCCTCATGCACTCTCCCTTCTCCCCATACTGCCTAACTCTCTCCCCGCATGACCACTGGCAAACATCATGCACCCCCCCCACACACACAGTCATGCACGCCACCCTCTGATCCTTCTGGCTTTCTGATTTATCGCCTCTCTCTCTCTCTCTCTCTCTCTCTCTCTCTCTCTCTCTCTCTCTCTCTCTCTCTCTCTCTGTCATGCACACAGCCCTCTGATCCCTCTAGATCTCTCATGCAGACAATTTTATTACCCCCCCCTCTCTCTCTCTCTCTCTCCTTCTCTCTCTCTCTCTCGTTCCCATCCGTCTCCTCCCTGTCTTTCATTCCATTGTTTATCTTAATTTATTCACCCCATTTTCTTTCACTCATTAACCCCTCTCATTCTAGGAACAACTCTTTTATTTCCACTTAACGCCAGACGCTTTTATTCACCTGATGAAGTGGATTACAGGAGCCTCAGGGATTTATTGGCGATTAATCTGTAGTTTAATCTCATTTATTCACCCTCATTCATCTCGTTAACCCCTTCAGTTCGATGCCGTCTCTGTCTCTCTCTCTCTCTTCTTGCCGTCTCCTTTCTCCTTTCTTTTGTTATCTCCAGACGATTATATTCAGCTTAAAGAAATCGCCCTCTCCTCGTACTGAAGGGGTTAATAAAGGTTGTATCTTGAGAGCTTGATAAGCCCTTCCCTTCCCTTTCCTTCCCTTCCCTTCCCTTCTTTATCCAATTCACTTTTCCTTTCCCTTCCTTCTCCCCTTCCTTTCCTTTCCCGACCTTTTCTCTTAAGTTAGTATCCTTCTTTCCTTTTCCCTCTCCCTTCCCTTCCCTTCCTTCCTCTTCCCTTTCCTTTCATTATTCCTTTCCCTTCATTTCACTTCCTTTCCTTCCCCTTCCCTCCCTTTCCCTTTCCTACTCTACCTTACCCTACCCTTCCCCTCCCTTATCTTCCCATTCCTTCCCATACCTCCCCTTCCTTACCCTATCCCCCCTCCCTATCCTTCCTTCCTTCCCTTCTCATCCCTCCCTTCCCTTCCTTTCCTCCTTCCCTCCCTTCCATCTTCCTTCCCAGCCTCATCCCTTTGTCTCAACACCATTGTCTTAAAACTTCCTACCATCCTCAATTTGCATCTCTTAAACGCGCGTGCATGGGTGAGTGTGCGTGTGCGTGCGTTGCGTGTGCGTGCATAAATGGCTGAATGAAGCAGACGCCTCTTTTAATCGTGACCTACCTCCCGTGAGTGTGTGATGAATGAGATGAATAAAATAATGAATGGGTGATGAATGGAGGGGTTTTAGGCCTTTGTTTTAATGTCTCTTGGTTTCCTGGGTTCGGCAGTGGTTGATTCTCTCTCTCTCTCTCTCACATCCATATACCTCCACTTTTCATCCATTCATCTTTATCCATCTATATCTATCTACATAT
>NC_137064.1:1986067-1991067 GCF_032717465.1 Coenobita brevimanus
TGAAGTGTAAAACGTGAAAAACGATGTAAAAAGGTGAAGTGTAAAAAGGTGTAAAAAGGTGAAAAAAGGTGTAAAAGGTGAAAAAAGATGTAAAAAGGTGAAAAAGGTGTAAAAGGTGAAAAAAGGTGTGAAAAGGTGAAAAGAGGTAAAAAAAGTAAATACAGTATGCATCATGGCAAGCTCTATACATTCACCACAGCCTTACCTTACTGTATATACATACCCTCCCCCTCACCACCCATACATACCCCCCTCACCTCCATACATACCCCCCCTCACCACCCATACATACCCTCCCCCTCACCACCCATACATACCCTCCCCCTCACCTCCATACATACCCTCCCCCTCACCACCCATACATACCCTCCCCCTCACCACCCATACATACCCTCCCCCTCACCACCCATACATACCCTCCCCCTCACCACCCATACATACCTTCCCTCCCTCACCCCCCACCCCCATACATACCCTCCCCCTCACCCCCCACCCTCTCTTAGACAATCTTCTGGTCCTCACAACCGTCTTGGGGGCCGTCAAAGAGGGATTAGGTGGGAAAGATCTGATTTCTTGTAACAGGGTGGGATTTACGAGGATTTTCTTTAGTCTCCCCTGTCCTATGATTTCTGTGCCTCTGATTGTCTCCCCCCCTCCCCCCCCCTCTCTCTCTCTCTCGTTGCGTTTTTGCCTTCCTCTCTTTGTCCGCCTGTCTGTCTCTCTTTTTCTGTCTGTCTATCTGTCTCTTCGTCTATCTATGTCTGTGTCTCTGTTTATCTTGGTTTGTCTGTCTGTCTGTCGGTCTATTTGTCTGTGTCCTCATCCTCTCTCTCTCTCTCTCGATACCTGCCTTCTTTCTTCCCTTCCATTGTTTCTCGAGCAAAAAAAACAATAGACAGGAGACGAACAATATGATCTTACACTCTTACCTCCAAACAAATGCTAATGCTCTCTCTCTCTCTCTCTCTCTCTCTCTCTCTCTCTCTCTTTATCTATCTATCTGTCTATCTGTCTTTTCCCTGTTTATCTATTTATCCATATATGCCTCTGCTTCTGTCTGTCTGTCTCCCTCTCTCTCTCTCTACTTTAGCACAAACACTCCAACTACCCAAGCTTCCTAATTGGCTGAGACACTGAATAGGCCGACAAGGTAACGAGCCAACTACCCTGCTATTGTTTCGAGAAGGCTTTTGCACCAGGGGATTAAATCGCTGACTGGCAGGAGCTTGGAAATCGCTATTGTTTTCTGAAGGCGTGGATTTCGATTTTTGTGTCAGGGTTGAGAAGGAGGAGAAGGAGTACGAGGATGAGGAGGAGGAAAAGAGGAAAGGCAGGTATAATGAGGTGTAAGAATAATTTGATGAAACTGAGAGAAAAGTGAGGAGGAGGAGGAGGAGGAGGATAGATAAATAGATAG
Source organism: Coenobita brevimanus (assembly GCF_032717465.1). Lineage (NCBI taxonomy): Eukaryota > Metazoa > Arthropoda > Malacostraca > Decapoda > Coenobitidae > Coenobita > Coenobita brevimanus. The sequence goes on from NC_137064.1 coordinate 1,987,485, forward strand.
ATAGATGAGAGAGAGAGAGAGAGAGAGAATCCCCACACTCTATCCTTCACACTAATTCCCCTTGATCTTACACCCCGTCAGTGAGTGTTTGGAAATAAGAGTGAAAGACCGACAATGCTACCCCCCCTCTTTCCCCCCTCCCCCCCATACCACCTCCTCCTCCTTCCCCACCCACCCACTCACCCCTCCCCCCATCCATCCTCCCCTTCTACCCCAACCCCCACTCCCCTCTCAACACAACCCTCTTTTCTTTCTTAAAACTACAACACCTGTCGCATCTCCACCTCTCTCTCTCTCTCTCTCTCTCTCTCTCTCTCTCTCTCTCTCTCTCTCTCTCTCTCTCAAATCATGGCACAATACAGATCAAGTCACATGAGGTAAGAGTTTTGCGTTCAGATTTCATACATTCATTGCGTTTAGAGAGAGAGAATGTGTGTGTGTGTGTGTGTGTGTGTGTGTGTGTGTGTGTGTGGTGTGTGTGTGTGTGTGTGTGTGTGTGTGTGTGTGTGTGTGTGTGTGTGTGTGTGTGTGTGTGTGTGTGTAACCTGGTACTTAGAAATCTAAAGGTGTACAGTAACATGCTAAATAAATCGCTATGGTAAAGGTGCTAAGTAATCTTCAAAGCCCTGTTGAACGTGGTGAGGGAGAATTTAGATCCACATTCTATTCACTGCAAGAGCCAGGATCGAACCCGCGACCACAGCACCCAGGCCACAACGCTACCCACCCAGCCACCACCATCCAATATTCACGGCAGTTCTTAACCCATAAAGTCCAAGGATGTTTATTATCATTATTATTATTATTATTATTATTATTATTATTATTATTATCATGATTATTATTATCATTACTATCAGTTATACGATTTTCTTTAACTTAGGATAGACTTTTGTAACATGAAGGGTTAGAGATTATTAGATTTAAAAAAAAAATACATAAGGCATTTTTTGAGTTAGTCAATTGTCTGGTGGCAATAAGAGAAAATCTGAAATACCATCATGTGGATTTGAAAGCTAAAAATTAAAGAAAAAAGAAAAAAAAGAAGGAAAAAAAAAAACTCATCTCCTCACCAAGCTGTCGCCTCAATATTTACATCAACAACCACTCCACTCCCTCAACCCCCCCCCCTCTTTCACTACGCCCCCGGGTCCACATTATTCAATTTCAACCCCTGCGTATCATGTAGGCGTAAGGGGGGGGGGGGCCTCTCCTCGCCCGCGGTGTGCTAGGCGCGTATACACTCCTTAATACGCCTAAGAAAGGGAGTCGAATTCTGTATGACTCGGCTCTGTCACTTGTCCCAATCCTTTTTTGTGCCTTGCCCTCGACTTCCACCCCCTGCTGTTTTTCATCATTATCCCTCTAAAAACCACTCCATGTGAAGGTCTACCATACTCCATATCAAAGTTTAATAATCCTTCTACCTCTGCAACCCCAAAATTGGCGCCAAAATTGACAAGTTGGCCCGGAAAACAAGTGAAAATCGATGGCGTCTGAGGGGGTTTGGGAGCGCCGAGCCTGGCCATAATCAGTGAGGTATGGTATGGGAGGCAAGAGACGAGGTGTTGAGTTACCGAGGAGACATTGTGATCTTTAGGGGGAACTAGTGTAATATTCTTTAAGAGGAGAGGTGTAGTGGTTTAAGACGCCGACGGGGAAGGGGGTGTAAGGGGAAGGGGGAGATAGATGGGGAGGAAAAGGAGGATGGACGGGTTAGAAGGGGGTGTAAGAGGGAGAGGGGATAGATGAGGAGAAGGAGTGAAGAGATAGAAGGGGGTGTAAGAGAACGGGGGAGATAGATGGGGAGGAGAATGAGGGAAGAGACAGAGGAGGGTGTAAGAGGGAGGGGAATAATTGGGAAGAAGGAGGGAAGAGGAAGGATGGGGAGAATATAAGATATGATTTCAGAATTAACCAGTTGTGTAAGTGACAAAGAACAAATCGCACATCAGAGCTTGACAAGAGTTGGAAGACGAGAAGAGAAAGGAGACAGAAAGGAGAGAAGGAAAAGGGAGAGAATGGGCTGAGGGAAGGGAGAAGAGAGCAACAGGAGTCAGATAGGAGAAAGAGTGAAGAGAAATGAAAGGACGAGAGAGAGTTAGAGAAGACAGAAAGTTAAGAGAAAGGAAAGGAAAAGAGAGAAAGAGAGTTTGATAGGAGAAAGACAGACAGGTAATAGAGTTGGAAAGGAGAGTCAACAGCGCTTCTGACTCTCTCTCTCTCTCTCTTTCTCCAAAGAAAAGGGAGAAAAAAGTCATAATAGGAGAGAAGGAGGGGGAGAGAGAGAGAGAGAGAGAGAGAGAGAGAGAGAGAGAGAAAGAGAGAGAGAGAGAGAGAGAGAGAGAGAGAGAGAGAGAGAGATGGAAGGGGAGAGTGAAGGAGTAATAGAAGATGGGGATGAAGAAAATATGAGACAAGGGGGAACTCACTTCTTCCTCTCACCCCCTTTTATGACCCTCTCTATTTTTTAATATATTTCCCCGCCTTCTTCCCTTTGCATATACAGCAGTTCTTTTTCTTCTTTTCATATATCTATCTCTCCAGGTTCCTGTTGGACGTTATTCTTTACCTCCGCCAGGGAAGTTGGAGGAGGTTATGTTTTCATCTGTTCGTCTTTTTGTTTGTTTGTTCACACGATATTTCCAAAAGTTCTCAATGAATTTCAATATAATTTTGTGGAAGAGTGGGCCAAGGATCAAGGAATATTTAGTTAAAATTTTGGGCGTATCTGGGTCCTATGTATTCCACACAGTATCTCCATAGATCCAGATCCGTTTTAATGGCAATGGCACTGGCGGAGGTATGCGCTCCCTGAGTGCTTTCCAGTTTTTATCTGTGTATACTGAATGACTGATTCTGTCTCCAAGTTAAATAAAAGGCAAAAATTACCAAACAACCAATCAAACAAATCATCATCATCATCACAATGACCATCATCAGCAGCAGCAGCATTATCATCATCATCATTACTAATCATCATCATCGTCATTATCATCATCATCATCATTATCATTATCACCATCATCATCATTACCATTATCATCATCATCATCACCACCACCATCAACTATCAGCTTGATCATCATCGTCACAAACAAACCAGAGAAGCACTCAGAGAGCGCATACCTCTGCCAATGCCACAGCAGAATCCAGATCTGGATCCGATTTCACCCCCAAATTTAATACATTCTTTCTTGGCCCATGGCCCATCCTACCACAAAATTTCATTGAGAATTTTTGGAAATATCGTGTGGACAAACAAACAGACAATCCTCCTCCAACTTTGCTGCCAGAGGTAACCAATCAACAAACACAAGTATCTGAATGGAAATAAATACGAAAAACAACAACAACACAGAGTAAAACAAATACAAAAAAACACACACACAAACATCTGATTACAGGTTAAAGATTTGCGCCGCAGCTGTCCGGCCTCCGCGCTTTTTTTCTTCTGAGTCTATTATGTGCCTTGGAATCAATGGACTTACTCACTGCTGCTTTTTACAGACCATTAGGCAGCTGTCTATACGTGGCGTTGATGTCATATGCGATTAATACACCTGCAAAAACATCCGATGAG
>NC_137064.1:1993567-2003567 GCF_032717465.1 Coenobita brevimanus
ACACACACACACACAGAGCGAAGCGGACATAATTATATTCTCATTCAACTACAAAAGATTACTGGAAATTCCTCTGAGGACGCATACCTCCGCTAATGACAACAGAACTTACGACCTACTGCTATACATCCTCTCTCCTGCCAGACTACTACTCTTACGGTCTCACACGGTTAATTCTACGGTCTTAATTTGCCCTATTACACAATGTCAGAGAGCGCATACCTTCGCTAATACTAAGAAAAAATATATATATGATTTATTACTGCATCTGATTTCCGATCCATCCCAAAATGTAATCAACTCTTACCAGACCCACTGCCCACCTGTCCACCAAATATAACTGAAATCCAATAACAACCTTTTGAGATATTTTGGATACAGACAGACAAACCGATGCCGGTGAATACGTAACCTCCACCTATTCGCCTCATAAAAACTGCTCTGCTATTCCCCCTACACGCGAGTTGACCTATCGCCCCCACATCCACGGAGCCGAAATGGGACGGTCTCCGAAACGCGATGAAAAATACAAGGTCCTTCCTTTTATCTTGCCTCGTGACATTCTCGGCTCCCCACCTCTCGCTTTTGACTTCCTGACTTCCCATTTTCCACACACTGATAGGCTTAGGGGGGTCTATTATATTCGTGTGCTCCCCCCCTCCTCCTCCACCTCTCTCTCTCTCTCTCTACTTCTTACGGCTTTCTCTCCCCCTTCCCCCTCTTCCCCCACCCCCTTTTCTCTCTCCCTTTTGAGGTAGGGAACAGGAGGACGGGGAAGAGTAAGGGAGATAGGGGAGAAGAGGGGAGAAGGAAGGGGACATTAAGGGAAGGAAAGGCAAGGGAAAGAAGGGGGAGGGAGGGGAGATGAGAGGAAGAGTGGGAAAGGGAAGACACAGGAGGGAAGTAGGGAAGGGAAAGTAAGCAGAAATTTGAAGGAAGAGGGAAAGGGAGAGGAGGAGAAGGAATAGGAAGGGAAGGGCAGGGGAGAGGAAAGGGAGTACGGCGATGAGGGAATAGGGGAAGGGAAGAGATGGGAAGGGAAGGAAGGGCAGGGGAGAGGAAAGGGAGTACAGCGATGAGGGAATAGGGGAAGGGAAGAGATGGGAAGGGAAGGAAGGGCAGGGGAGGGGAAGGGAAGGAAGGGCAGAAGAGGGGACGGGAAGGAAGGACAGGGGAGAGGAGGGGAAAAGAAGACAGGAGTAGGGAAAGGGGTGGGAGAGGAGTAGGGAGATGAGATGGGGAGAAGAGATGCGTAGGGAAGGGAAATGAAGAGATGAAAAGGAAGAGGTAGGGGAAAGGAGGTAGAGGAGTGGGGAGACAAGGGGAGAAGGAAAGCGAGAGGAAGAGAAGGAAAGGAAGAGGAAGAAGATGGGGGGGAATGAACAGGGAGATGAGAGAAGGGAGGTGAAGGGGAGAAGAATTGGAGAGGAGGACGGGGAGTAGGGAGACGAAGGAAGGGGCGGAGGGGAAGGAGGGGAGGGAAGGGCAAGGGGGAGGGGGGGAGGGGAGCAGAGGGCAATGGTTACATAGGAATGACATTTATCATAGGCCCTGACTTTTCAAATATCGAAGCGAAAAAAAAAAAGAAAAAGAAAAAAGCAGAATGACAAGAAAAAAAAATGAAGGCAGAAAAATAGGGATGAAATTAGTCTTTGTTAGTGAAGACAGATTTATTTATTTATTTATTTTTTTTGGCACAGTCTGGGGCAAAAGTTGGACTAAAATTTCACTGCATCTGCTTCTTACTTTTGGCCTGACTATTACCTTTATCTCTAATGCATGATATCAAAGAGAATTATCTATAGACATCGAAATAAACAGGCACGTATTCCCGTCAGGAAACTCCCTAACACCTCTTCCCTAGCGATTTATTTTGCTCGTATTCTCACTCCCTAGAGGAAAGGGAAGAGGAGGAGAGGAAAGAGAAGAGAAGGACAGGAAAGGGAAGGGGAGAGGAAAGGAAAGAGGAGGAAAGGAAGGAAATAGGAGGAGAGGAAGTGAAAAGGAGGAGAGGAAAAGGAAGGGTAGAGGAAAAGAAAGAGGAGGAGAGGAAAGAGGAGGACAGAGGAAGAAGAGGCAGCGTCATTACCAACACGAACACAGACCAAAGGAAGATATGACGGTAAGGGATAATACTGCTACACATACCCCTTTGACGGCATCTTGAGGCGCCTTAGAAGACACCTTAAGACGCTGCTGGTTAATGGAACCCCTTAAAGGCACATCTTGGCCCATTACTGAGGTGATTAGCTGGGTGACTAGGTGGGTGATTACGTGGAGAGTGTAGGGCCAGCAGTCCACCTCCTTTACCACTGATCCACCCTAGATCACTTTGTTCTGCTTAACCCATTAGTGGCCAGAGTTCCTGTGAGAGGGATTTTGCTGGATGGGTACTAAGCTTACCGCCCTCCGCCTGTCGGCTCGTAGTCGCGAAGCTCATAGGTCCCTACCCCGGGGTTCCCTTCTTTACTGAATTTTGAAAATGCTCAGTTCTGTCCAATACACTGGACGCTGGGCACCACTGGGTTAAACCCCTTCTGGCTGACGACGTGATTTGCGTCTTATTCTTGCTGCCGTCAGAGGAATCTACTTACATTACTCTTTGACACCAAGTTTGGTCTGCATCGGATCAATTATGAGTCATGTTCACGCACGGATATACGCACACATGGACGGAGATACAGACAGACAGACAGACAGACAGGCACTCTCTCTCTCTCTCTCTCTCTCTCTCTCTCTCTCTCTCTCTCACACACACACACAACCTGCCCATATCTAAACGCAATGATTTTCCACACGAAGCTACGCACAGTCGGGTTCAAAAGTGTTCGCTCACCGTGTCAGAATGGGAGTGGGAGCAGTGAGTTTCGTTCGGTTTCGCTTCCCTGTCGTTTCGTTTCGTATTGTATCGCATTATCTTGTTTCATTTCGTATCGTTTCGTACTGTTTCGTTTCCTTTCGCTACGTGATTCATTTCGCTCTGTATTCGTTTCGTTTCGTTTTGTTCCGTTTCGTTTTGTTTCGTTCCGTTTCGTTTTTTATTCCGTTCAGTTTCGTTTCGTCGGGTGTTTCCTTTGATTTCGTATTCCATAAATGTCCAGTGTTGGGTCGATGCGTAATGAAAAGACAAATGGAGTGGCATTATATCAGGGTTGCGATCACGGGGTGTAAAGAAGAGGGGAGGGGAGGGGGAGCGGAAGGATGGGGGAGGGGGAGCGGAAGGATGGGGGAGAGAGAGGGGGAGGGATGAGTGAGGGGAGGAAGAATAGGAAAAGAAGGAAGAGAAGGAAAGGGAAAAGGGGAGGGGAAAGGAAAGAAGAGGAGTGATTGAGAGGGGAAGGGAGAGGAGGGTATGAAAAGGATAGGAGGAGTGAGGAAAGGAGTGAAGAATGAGGGGAGGATAAGAGAAGGATAGAAGGGAGGGATGAGGGAAGAAAGGAGAGGTAGGGAGGGGATGAGGCCAAAGTGTAGGAGAGGAGAGAAGAGGAGAGAGGGACGACAGGGAAGCGGAGAGAGGGATGGAGGAGATGGAGAGTGTAAGGAGGGGGATATGGAGAGAAAGGGAAGATGAAGTGGAGAGGAAGAGGAAAGGAGCGTGGAGGGGAAGAGGGAGAGGGAGACAGAGGGAAGGGAGGAGGGAGTTGGAGAGGAAAGGGGGTGAGAAGAGGGGAGAGGCGAAGGAAGAAAAGAGGGAGTGAGGGGAATGGAAGAGGGGAATGGAGAGAAGAGAAGGGGAAGGAGTGAGGTAGGGGAGGAGAAAAGGGGAGGTGGGAGAGAGAGGGAAAGAGGGGAGAGGGAAGAGGAACGGAGGAGGAGGAGGAGGAGGAGAAGGAGGAGGGAGAGGGGAGGAAAAAGGGGGAATAGAGCTGGAAAGGGAGAGAAGGAAGTTGAGAATACAAAGGAATACAAAGGAAAGCAACCAGCAACACATGAACTGGTCCTTAAGAGGGTGTTTGTAATAAGGTAGCTTATGACTATGGTATCTGTTTCATGAGATTAGAAGAAGGAATGAAGGGGAGAGGAGAAGTGAGAGAAGGGGAAGAGAAGGTGAAGTGTGAAGGGAAGAGGAGGGAAGGATGAAACGGGAGGGGAGAGGAAAAGGGGAGGGAGAGGGGAAGATGGGAGGGAGAGGGGAGGAGGGGGAGGAAGGATAAATGGGGAAGGAAAGGAAGGGATAGATGAGGAAGAAAAGGGGGGATAAATGGGGAAGAAAACGGGGGGATAAACGGGGAAGAAAAGGGGGGGATAAATGGGGAAGAAAACGGGGGATAAATGGGGAAGAGAAGGGCGATATAAATGGGTAAGAGAAGGATGGAAAAATGGGGAAGAACAGGACGATTATTGGGGGAAGAAAAGAGAAGTGGGAAGAAAAGGAAGAAATAGTTGATGAAGAAGAGAGAGAGAGAGAGAGAGAGAGAGAGAAGTAAGACGTGCAAGGGTGATCATTTGCAACATTTTAAGATCAAAAAAAGGATAAGAAAAAAGAGTAAAAAAGGGAAGAGGAAGGAGGAAAAGGTAGGTAACAAAGGAAGGGGAAGGGGGGGAAGGGTGAGGGTGAGGGGGAAGGGTGAGGGTGAGGGGGAAGGGTGAGGGTGAGGGGGAAGGGGAAGGGGGAGGGGGGTTTGTAGGTGTGAATAGGGAGCAATTGATCAAGGTGTGCAACTAATAACCTTGCAATTAAGTGGGTCTCTCTCTCTCTCTCTCTCTCTCTCTCTCTCTCTCTCTCTCTCCCACACACACACACACACACACACAAATCACCCAACCGCAACTATGCAGCCCTCCCACACCAATTACCCCGCAAACTCTACGCACCAATTATTATTTAAGAGAGCTTCCGAGAGGGGAGCCATCGACTTAGTAATTGGAGTAAGGGAAAAAAAATAAAAAAAAAAGAGGTATGGACATTATTTACCTCAGTTTGCCCTCATAAATTAGCCTCAGAGGTGCAGTTAGAGGGTGGGGGTGAGGGGGGGTGTGGGGTTGGTTGGGGTGTGGTGCTTGGGTGAGGTGAAGTATGGTATGGTTGAGTGAGGTGGGCGAGGGTGTGGTGGGGTGAGGTTGGGTAGGGTTGAGAGGTGTAAGGGTGAGAAGGGGTGTCAGACTGGGTTGGATGGAGAGGTGTGGAGTGAGGTGGGGTATGGTGTAGTGGGGTGAGGTTGGTTGGGGTTGAAAGATGTATGGGAGAGGTGGGGAGTTAGGCAGAGTTGGGTGGAGAGCTGTGGAGTGTAGAGTGAGGTGGGGGAGGTTGTGATGGGGTGTGGTGGCAATGTGTGAGGTGAGATGAGGTTGGGAGGTGTGGTGAGGTGAGACTGTGAGGTTACTGGTGTGTGGTAGTGGTGTTACGAGGTGGTGTTCTGGTATGACGTATTGTGTATCTGTGAGATGGTGTGGTGGTTTCTTGTATGTGTCACGTAGTGTTTATGCCACGTGGTTTTGTTTGTGTTTAAGTCTGCCACGTGGTTTTATGTTTAAAAATGTCACGTGGTTTTGTATGAGTCACATGGTTTTGTGTTTGTCACGTGGTTTTGTGTTTGAGTCACGTGGTTGTGTTTACATTTGTCACGTGGTTTTGTGTTTACATTTGTCACGTGGTTTTGTATTTGTCACGTTAGTTTGTTTCACCTGGATTTGTTTTTGTCACGTGGCTTTGTTTATATTCGTCACGTGTTTGCGTTTATATATGTCACGTGATTTTGTTTGTGTTTATATGTCACGTGATATTGTTTGTGTCTATCACGTGGTTTTGTTTATGTCACGAAGTTTTCTTTATTTTTGTCTGCCACGTGCTTTTGTGTTTATACCTGCCACGTGAATTTTTTTATTTGTCACGTGGTTGTGTTTACATCTGTCACGTGGTTCTCTCGCCACTGTAAACAAGTACTGTGTGGCATCAATAAAGAAATCAAGTAATGAAGATTAACTGATTTTATTAATCTTTTCAGTGACTGTGACTCTTTTTTTTTTCTCTCTCTCTCCCGCACACACACACACACACACACACACACACACACACACACACACACACACACACACAGTAATTTCCGTCAACACACACATCTCAAACAGAATCTCTCTCTCTCTCTCTCTGGCACCGTGAACAAAGGCACACACAGTATCAAATTAACCAGCTCACCTGTCCTCCGAAGCCAGGTATGTCATTAAAGGCAGTTCCGGGGCACACCTGTGGAATAAGTCATAAGATCATCCCCCGTACCTGGCCAGCGTCCCCCCCGCCCCCTTACCACGGTCGTAGGGTGCGTCCAATCGATTCGGAGAGGTCATTATATTATTCTTAGAGCTGGTGGCTTTTTACCTGGCCGTCCAGCAAGGTGAGTGATGGAAGGTGTTAAGTATTCATGTGGACTTGGATTCGTGGGGTGATGGTTTGGATGGGGAGGTGACTGGGGGGTGCTTGTGTGTGTGTGTGTGTGTGTGTGTGTGTGTGTGTGTGTGTGTGTGTGTGTGTGTGTGTGTGTGTGTGTGTGTGTGTGTGTGTGTGTGTGTGTGTGTGTGTGTGTGTGTGTGTGTGTGTGTGTAATGTTTATGGTGATGTCTTTGTGTGGGTGTGCATAGTAGGGTACACATGATTGAATGTTTGCGTGTGAATGATGTGTATGGCTTATGTACGTTTTTGTTGTTTTTGCTCTGGTGGTTGTGTTATTGTCCTTGTTCTTGTTATTACTGCTTATATTCTGTTGTTAATGCAATATAGTCATCGCTGTTGTTGTTGTTTGTTGTTGTTGGAGGGAGTGGTGGTGGTGGTTGTGGTGATGCTTGAGGTGGTGGTGGTAGTGCTGGTGTTGGTGGCAGTGGTTGTGGTAGCGGTGGTATTAGTGGTTGTTGTAGTGGATGTGTTGATGACAGTGGTGGATGATGATAGTGATGATGATGTGCATAGCCTCATCATTTATAAGTTGTTTCTACAGATATGTTTGGAAAAAAATATATATTTCTTTATACTACTACTGTTCTGCCACTGCTGATGTTGCCTGATTGCTGGTGTTGCTATTGCTGTTATTATTATTATTATTATTATTATTATTGCTGTTACTACCATTATTCACTGTTGCTGTTAGTTGAGAAATTAATCGGTGTGTGTGTGTGTGTGTGTGTGTGTGTGTGTTCTCTCTCTCTCTCTCTCTCTCTCTCTCTCACACACACACACACACACACACACACACCGACATTTCTCTGCCTGACCAAAGCTTTTTCTCTCTTTCAATACGTATTTATGTCTCACTAAATTTGACCTACATGATGTTTGGCGTGAGTTTTTGTGCTTTTTTGTGTTTGTGGTTCTTGGTGTGTGTGTGTGTGTGTGTGTGTGTGTGTGTGTGTGTGTGTGTGTGTGTGTGTGTGTGTGTGTGTGTGTGTGACAAATGTAAACACACACGCGAATGAATGCATGATAATTACCTCTTACAAACACCCTTCATCATTCACCACCTTGAACCTCTTGCCCAAACACGGGTTGATAAAACAAGATGAGAAACAAACAACGGCAAACAGAGAGAACAGGAGCAAACAACGGAAGAAAGAGGAAAACAGACGTAGATAAAATAATGATACGAGGCAGACAAGTAGAAGTAAAGAAAAAACTAGATTTGCTTGATAATATTAACTTGTAAAATGAGAATAAAGAGGAACTGGGCCAATAAAGTCAATCAAGGAAGGTAGGTAAATAAGGTGAGAATCAGGTGAGTGAGTGATAGAAAAATACTTGCAACACGAGGAAGATGAGACAGTTGTTGAAATGGCAATAATGAAGGAAGAAACGAGAAACAGGAAGTGTAAGGATTGCATGCAGATTATTTCCTGCACACACACACACACACACACACACACACACACACACACACACACACACGAATACAGACAAACAGAGGGCAATTGCAGACAGGACAATGATGGCGTGAAAAAATAAAAACGCATTAAACAGAGAAGAGTGTATGTTGATCACTTCTTGCAAACACGAGGGGGAAAAAAACATGAATGAGACAAACAACAAAAAACAGACGTAGACTGGAAAAAGAGTAAACAGGAAACAGACGGAGACAAGGCAATGAAGAATAATACTCCTACAAATGTAAAAAATAAATAAATAAATAAAACAAGTGCATTCAGTATCACCATGCAATACAAAGCCCCCATCCAGATGATAAGCAAACATGTGTAAATGATGTGGATGTGATAGGAAGCGTTAGGAGAAACGCACTGAGGTGGTTTGGCCATGTGGAGAGGATGGAGAGAGAGACTGACGAGGAGAGTGTATGTGAGTGAGGAAGGGGGAGAGAGGGAGGAGGAGACCAAGGATGAGATGGAGGGATGGAGTGGAGAGGTACATGAGAGAGAGGGATGTAAGCTGGGAGCAGGGCAGTGAAATAGCGGGGGAAAGGATGACATGGAGGCGATTTGTTTGTGGCCACCCGGCATGGGATTAAGGCATCTGGCAATAGATAGAGATAAATAGATAGATGTATATGACCTTGGGAGTAAATGGCTTGTTGTTCCACGCGACACACCGTCATGGTATGAGGAACAATTATGTGAAGTTATACCCAAATTTGTCCATGAGTGTGGAAGTTACGGCGTGGACACGAAAATGCGGACGGAAGTTAGAGGCGACACGAAATTGCGGACGAAAGTTACAGAGCGGACACGAAATTGCGGACGGAAGTTACGAAGCGGAAACGAAATTGCGGACGGGCTAACGTACTGATGTGCTGAATGTTTCGCGTAAACCTCTAGTCGCCATCACTGATAAGAGAGAGAGAGAGAGAGAGAGAGAGAGAGAGAGAGAGAGAGAGAGAGAGAGAGAGAGAGAGAGAGAGAGACTGCATGATAAAAACTTCTTGCAAACACCGATGAAATATTGAAAAAAAAAAAAATGCCTATACGTATTTTAAACTAACTTGGCCCAGATTTTTTGTCCTTTTGTAGCTTATTTCACACAGCACATTAGCGAGGAAAGACAATGCTATGGCTCTACGTTCTTTTCACAGCACTTCTTCGTGACTAGCATCGTATTCTACTATTAATCTAGTAATACATGGTTTAGCACTCAAGGTGGAGAAATGTTACTAACAGATAGATAGATAGACAGATAGGTAGGTAGATAGATAGACAGATACATAGATAGATAGATAGATAGATAGATAGATAGATCGATGAAGGGAGGTAGATACAACAAATTAAAGGAAGAAAAGACTGCATGTTTATTACCTATTGCAAACACAGGTGAGGGGCACAGGTGTGGGGAGGGAGGGAGGGGGGAGTATGGGGCGCGAAAGGAGATATGGAGGGGGGGAGTATGGGGCGCGAAGGGAGACAGGGAGGGGGTTGTGGGGCGCCCTGGGGAGATAAATGGGGTGCAGTGAATGACCCTGTGGGAAGTGGGGGGTAATGGGGTTGCTTAAATGGTCATAATGGGTGGCTTGCTCGGTGGTGAGAGAGAGAGCCCAATAATGGGTAATAAAAATGAATGGGGTTGGCGAAGAAAGCAGACAAAGCAGACAGTTCCAAGCACTTATCTATCTATCCATCTATCTATTTATCTATCTACCTATACATACAGACATGGGTGGTTTGGCTGGTAATGAAAGTGGAAGGTGAGATGCAGTGTGGTTGGCGGAGGAAGATGGGGACCAGATATGATGTGGAAAACTATGATAAAGCAACGTGGATAAAAGAAGATGGAGGAGAGGAAGACCGAGAATGAGATGCAGGAACAGAGGGAAGGGAATAAGAGGAGGAGAAAGAGGTCAAGAATGAGATGCAAAGAGGAGGATGAGGAGGAAGAACGTGGAGGAAAGGTTAAGGAGAAGTAGACCGAGAATGAGATGGACTGGTACGGGATTAAGATTAGACTGTACATGTGTGGAGGTCCCTTTGTATGAGCTCACAGGAGGGGGCGTCAGGCAAAAGATATAGATAGATAGACTGACAGATGGATAGATAGATAGACTGAAAGATAGATGGATAGATAGATAGACAGATG
>NC_137064.1:2008567-2031067 GCF_032717465.1 Coenobita brevimanus
ACAGATAGGCAAATAGATAGAAAGAGATAAATATAGATAGACAGACAGACAGACAGACAGGTAGAGATAAATAGACAGCTACAAATAGACAGACAGATAGGTACAGAAATACATATATAGACAGGTACACATACACATAACCAGACAGACAGACAGACAAACGTGAGCACAGACCCAGAAACAACTCCAATATCATCAAAAATAAAGCAATATAAAGACCAATAAAGGAACCAAGATATATATAGTTTGTATAAAGTTAAATATGCAGAGGAAAAACAGAAATATGGCGGGTGTGTGATAGCGTGCATGACAGAGGCGCATGATATCACTGCCTGCACACACACACACACACACACACACACACACACACACACACACACACACACACACACACACACATTCCCTTAATCCTTTTCAAAACACCAGGTAAAGGTATGTATGTTTGTGTGTCTTTCCTTCCACACACACACACACACACACACACATTCCCTTAACCCATTTCAAAACACCAAGTAAAGGTATGTATGTTTGTGTGTCTTTCCTTCCACACACACACACACACACACACACACACACACACATTCCCTTAACCCTTTTCAAAATACCAGTTAAAGGTATGTGTGTTTATGTGTGTCTTTTCCTCCAAGCACACACACACACACACACACACACACACACACACACACACACACACACACACACACACAGATGGACGAAGAGGACGTACGCACTCCATGAAATGCGATGTTACTATAAATATACTTTCAGCTTAGTTTTTATTTCCTTGCTTTGTTGAGGGTCACTTCCCCCCCCCCTCTCACTCTCTCTCTCTCTCTCCATTCATCGTAATCCACAGAAAACAAAGAAAAAACAAAAACAATCAGAAGGAAAAATGATTTACTAATGTTTATAGTTATTATTTATTATTATTATTATTATTATTATCTATATTATTAGTATTACCACCATTAATATTATTACTACTACTATTAGCCTACTACTACTACTACTACACCTACCACTGCTACTACTACTGCTATTATCATTATCATCCATATTATTATTATTATTACCATTACTATTATTATCCAGTATTTTTAGTGGGTGATTTGTGACAGGAGACGAACTAGTGATTGCAGTGATTGATGGTGATTAAGTGCTGGTGACTGAGGGATTAATGGGTGATTTATACAAGCACTGAATCATGTATACCGGAAGGGCTGGCGGTAATGGGGGTGTATGGGGTGTGTGTATGGCTGGGTTTTAGTGTGTAGGTGTTGTGTGTGTGTGTGTGTGTGTGTGTGTGTGTGTGTGTGTGTGTGTGTGTGTGTGTGTGTGTGTGTTTCACCCCTTAATGGCGGTAGAATGGCATCCCCTTGTTCGTTGATGGGAGTGGGGGAAGGAGGGGAGGGAGGGAGGGGAGGGAGGAAGTGAAGGAGAGGGGAAGAAGGGGGACAGGGAGGGAGGGGAAGAGGGAGGAACACCAAAGAAGGAGAGGGGGGGGGCAGAGGAAGACCAGGAGAGAAGAGGAGGAGAGGGGGAGAAAGGGGAGCACATGTAGGAGGGTTGAGGGAAGGGAAGGGAGGATATACAGAAGGGGGAAAGAAGGGGAAGGAGGGAGAGGGGAAGAGAGAGGCAGATGTGGGGGGAAGGGACACAGATTATGGAGGAGGGGAGGAAAAGGGAGAAAGATTAAGGGGGAGGGGAGGAAAAGGGAGAGAAATTAAGGGGGTGAGGGGAGAGATAAATGAGGTTAAACAATTTCTAGAGAGTCCTTGTTGGGGAGATTAATGATGGCTCTATGTAATCTCCCCTCTAAGCTGAATAAAATCGTCTGGAGGTGGAAAAATAAGCGTCTTTATTTTGGAGAGGTTGACGGGGAGAAGAAAAGGGGAGGGGAGGAAAGAGGAGGAGGGGAGGAAGAAAAAGGAGAGGATAGAAGGGGAAGGTAGGGATGGGGAGGGGAGGTAGGAAGGGAAAGTTGAGAGGTGAGAAAGACAGTAGGAGAGAGGATGGGAGGAAGACAGAAGGGGAAGGGGAGGAAGGAAGGGGAAGGGAGGGGAGGAAGAGAAGGGGAGGGGAGAGGGGGGCACAAAGGGGGAGGGGAGAGGGGGGCACAAAGGGGGAGGGGAGGGAAGGGGAGAAAGACAAAGATGGGGGAACAGAAAGAGGAGAGGCAAGGGGAGGGGAAGGAGAGGAGAGGGAAGTGTGAAAGGAGGGAGTTAATCTATCCCCCCACTCTCTCTCTCTCTCTCTCTCTCTCCGTGAAATATGGTCTCTCTCCTTCAGTCCATTTTCTCTCCTCAATAAATGGCTTGAAATTGATAAAGGACGAAAATTAATGGTAAAGTGAACAGATATTTTGAGATTATATTTAATTATACACACTGACACGGATAAATATATGCTTTGTGACTCTCTCTCTCTCTCTCTCTCTCTCACACACACACACACACACCATTCCCCCTCTTCACGTACGCATATAACTTACTCCCTCACATCACTACACCTTTCACTCACACACACACACACACACACACACACACACTATCTTCCCCACTTTAAAAAATCACCCCCATTTATAAACCTTAAGGCTCTTAATAAATACGGGTCGCAGGTGTGAGTTACGGAGGGTACAGGTGTGTCAGGTACTCAATTACAGGTGTCACACGTGTACTTGTAAATTGGTTTCCTAATGTACACCTGTCAGACTCGCCTGTACTGTGCTATTTCGTACTCATGTGCTGCGTGTATCGTGCATTAGTCATTGGAGGTGATCGGGGTGTTATTGTGTTAGTGTATTATCATATTATTATTATTATTATTATTATTATTATTATTATTATTATTATTATCATTATTATGATTATAGTGTTAAATTTATTATTGCTGATTTTGATACTAATACGAATACTAGAATACTAATCCATCCATCCATCATCCAATCCTACATTGCCCCATGAGAAGCGTAGGAGCCCGGGGCTAGGCAAGTTGGTCCTGACATTTAAGATGAAAGTGAAGAATACTAAGAATTATTATTATTATTATTATTGTTATTATCATTATTATTATTATTATTACTCTTATTATTATTATTATTGTTATTATTATCATCATCATTATTATTACTATTATTATTATTATTACTACTACTACTACTACTACCGGCATAACTTATTTTTTTCACTGTGTATGCATGTGTAAGTCTCTTCGTGTGTGTGTGTGCGTGTGTGTGTGCGTGGCATATGTGTGTTTGGGGCATGGTGTATTTTTTTTTTTTTTTATGTGTTCGACTCTGGGCATAGGCTTCACAGCCTGCTATCAAGGCCCAGCAGTCCTCCTACATACCTTACACCTCTACATGTCACCACTTCGGCGCTAACACCCACCGTCCATATTGAATACATGCTAGGGCTGTCTCATACAGGACTGGTGTATTGGTATTAGCGGGGGTATTTTTACGACATGACGGCGGGTCTTCTGGTAGATCAGTAAAGCCTGATTTAATGAAATTCAAATCCTTAAACTGTTCCCTGCCACAGCGGGGATTTGAACCTGGGTCCGTTTGAACGGCAGGCCACCTCTCTACCGTATAAGTTCTATAACAAGACTAGCGGATATTCTTTTAGGGAGAGTGACAACCGTTAGTAACCCTTTCAAATGCTGGAGAAGTACCACGGATCAGGAAGGCAGTGTGTATAGTGTGAGGAGTTGAGGTGAAAATTAAAGCGTTATCCTGACTATTTCGGAGTCTAAACAGGTCATCGGTATAAAGGGGTTGAGGAGGAATATATGCCAGCGTGTGAAGGGACATACTACTCAAATTATCTTAAATGTCCGCCAGTGTGGGATTCGAACCCATGCTTTCTTTGGGCACCGCAGATTGGCAGGCGAAGGAGATAAACACCGATCCACGGTATCTGTGAGAGAGAGAGAGAGAGAGAGAGAGAGAGAGAGAGAGAAAGGTATTTTTGTGAGTTGGTTTTATGTGCGTGTGTGTGCGTGCTGCGGTGTCTGGTGTGTGTTTATGCGTCTCCTTTCAAGCACACTAATATACACACGCACACGGGCGGGCAAGCATTTACACACACACACACACACACACACACACACACACAAATTCCCGTAAAGCACCAAGTATATGTTTTTACGGGTATCTTTTCTTCCAAGCACTCCCCCCCCCCTCTCTCTCTCTCTCTCTCTCTCTAACCCTGGGCTGCTCCTCCTTTGTACCCTGACCAGTGCAATTATGTGTTAAAATATTCATCACTTCAAGGAGCGCTTTTCTCCCTTTACCGAGAAGTGATGGACTCAGAGGCAAAGTCCAGCTAGTAATGGGGTCAATAGTCCGTTTACAGTCCGGGGAAGGCCATAGAACAAAGGGTGGAGGGGAATGTGGTTAGGTGGTAGAGGTTCGCCAGGAGTCGTGTTAGCATTTTTATTTTTTTTTATTCGGGGGCGTATTTTTGTGATGGGTGTTTGAGTGTGTGTGTGTGTGTGTGTGTGTGTGTGTGTGTGTGTGTGTGTGTGTGCGCGCATTTACTTTTCCTTGCTACCTCTAGACGATTTTATTCAGCTAAAAAAATCGCTCAGTCTTGAAGGGATTAATGAAGACTATAATTAACAAATCCCCCTCTTCGAAAAATCTCCCCTCAGCTAAATAAAATCGTCTGATGGTAGAAAGAATATAATTTAAAAAGTTAATTTGAGTGAAGTAATTAACCTGTCTGGGCACAGGTACGCACACAAACATACACACACACACACATCTACACACTGGTTATACATCGATTTTCCAGGTATTTACACACACATGAAAGCGAACTGTATATTATGCTATACACACACACACACACACACACACACACACATTCCCTTAATCATTGTTAAAGCACCAGGTAAGGTGGTAAGGTATGTATGTTTTTGTGTCTTTCCTTACACACACACACACACACACACACACACACACACACACACACACACACACACACACACACATGACGTCTGCAATTGCCCTAAATATTTTAACTCAATGAATCAGCGTTAAGTAAACACGGAAGACTCATGAGTAAGTGTGAGTAAGGAAGGTGAAGAAGGGAGGAAGAGGGAGAGGGAGGAGGGGAGAAATGGGAGAGGGGAGGGGAGCAGAGGAGAGGAGTCAGAGGGAGGGGAGAGGGGGAGGAGGTGGGAAAAGGGGGAGAGGGAGGGGAGGAGAGGAATCAGAGGGAGGAAGAGGGGAGGAAATTGGAGAGGGAGGAGAAGGAGGGGAGTGGGAGGACAGGAGGGGAGGGGACGAAGATAGGGAGGGAGGGAGGGAGGGAGAGAGAGAGAGAGAGAGAGAGAGAGAGAGAGAGAGAGAGAGAGAGAGCAAATGGAGGGAAGAGGAGGAGGAGCAGAAACGAAATGAGAGAGAGAGAGAGAGAAACACAGATGTGGTCTACTCACAAAGGGCCATTTATCAGTCCCTTCACCACAGTGCGACCCGGAATTAAAGGCGATCTCTCTCCACCTCTCCCTGGGTACGGGTTGTGTTGTGGATGGGGGGGGATTGAGTCGTGATGGATTTGGAGCGGTTTTTTCTATTATTCTCTCTCTCTCTCTCTCTCTCTCTCTCTCTCTCTCTCTCTCTCTCTCTCTCTTTCGGAGATGCTTTGGTGAGGTTGTTGTTGTTGCTGTTGTTGTTGTTACCGTTCAGTTTCAATCCTCATCCTCATCACCACAACCATCATCATCATCATCATCATCACCACCACAACCATCATCATCATCATCACCACCACAACCATCATCATCATCATCATCATCACCACCACCACCATCATCATCCCTACCTTTTCCCAATTAAAGGCGGCGTGAGGTAGGGTCCAGAGAGAAAAAATAAATAAATAAATAAAATGAAATGAAATTGGAAAAATGAAAGAAAAAAATAATAATGATCAGGACAGAATTAATCATCGCCAGAGATGATGGGCAGAAGTTCAAATGGACATAGGTTCGAATCCCGGCTGGGGCAGGGAACAGTTTAAGGATTTGAATTTCATAAAATCAGACTTGACTGATCTACTAGAAGACCCGCCGACGTCATAAAAATACCCCCGCTAATACCAGTACACCAATCCTGTATGAGACAGCCCTAGCATGAATTCAATATGGACGGTGGGTGTTAGCGCCGAAGTGGTGACATGTGGAGGTGTATGGGCCTTCGGAACGGGCTGTGAATCCTATGCCCTGAGTTCGATACATTGAAAAAAAAAAAAAAAAAAAAAAAAACGCCATACACTCACTCATCATTCAAGCCCATGGAATCCTGCCTCCCTTTCATGCACCTTCGCCCACTTAATTATGCTTCCTGTCACCTGTTTGTCGACTATCAGGTCATGGGGTTGAGTAGGGGTGATGGAGGGGTTAGAGATAGTATACATTAACCCCTTCCGTCTGAGTAGTAGTAGTAGTAGTAGTAGCGGTGGTAGTAGTAGTAGTAGTAGTATTGCAAGTATGTCGATATTAGAGGTACAAAATAACACACAAGACAATGCTAAGGTGTAATAATCAGAATAAATCGCTTAGGAAGAGCTGTTCCGAAGCCCCCCATGACACTACAATACGGATTATTTATTCATTTATTTATTATTTATTTATAGGAGGGAAAATACTGAAGATGAAAATTTTTGATATATAATAAAATGTAGAAATTTATTTTGCCATAACTCTCACTCTGATTTCATGGTGTACAAGTGTGTGTGTGTGTGTGTGTGTGTGTGTGTGTGTGTGTGTGTGTGTGTGTGTGTGTTTTAATTTATTTTATACAAGTGTTCGTTTTTTCTCAATTGATTTATTTTCTATTCATGTTCGTCTGTGAAGTAAACACACACACACACACACACATGTACGACCTCAAACACATACATAAGTCCCGTACACATGTTTACACTCTGACATGAGGTACCGTAATACATGTAGCCTATACAGTCTCTCTCTCTCTCTCTCTCTCTCTCTCTCTCTCGTTAGAAAAATCCCCTGAAGCTGAATAAAATCGTCTGGAGATGGTAGTGAAGGAAAGTCATCGTACTGAAGGGGTTGACTGAGGCTATAAAAATCCCTCCAGCCAGGAAAAAAAATCCCTCTAAGTATGAACTAAATCGTCTGAAAAAATGGGAGAAAAAAGCAAAATAAATAAATACCCGGTATATAATAAACAAATAAAAATCGCCAAAGCAACGGTGTTAAGGGAGGTTATATCTCAATCTCTTCAGTTCGAAAAATCCCCCCTCATGGCTGAATAAAATCGTCTGGAAACGGCAAAAAATAAACTGAAAAAATCTCCCATGGGATTTAATCTGTATCTAAACCCTCCATTAAGTCCCAAAAAAATAAATACAAAAAATCGTCTGAAAGGGATTTAATCTATATCAATCCCCCTTTAATTTCCAAAAAATAAAAAATAAAAAAAAAATTGTCTGAGCAGTGAGAATAGAATATAAAGCCACATTTCTCTCTCTCTCTCTCTCTCTCTCTCTCTCCCCTGATTGCTTGTTCAGATCCTCGTAGTTGACATTACCTGATAGTTTGGGTCGTGAGTCAATCGTTTCCTATTCATTCTTATTTATTTTGATTTTTTCCACCACATATATCTGTCTCCCCCTCCTCCTTCCCCCCCCTCTTTCCTCTCTCCCTCCCCCTCCTTCCCCCCCACCAACATCAATTTAAGTTTCAATATTTTAGGCCTACTCTTTCCTTCAGGGCAAAAGCGTAATGGGTAGGCCTAGTTTTCCCTTCCTTTTCCCCCCTCTTTCCCCTCCTCCCTCCCCTTTTTCCTCCCTTATTCCTTCCCCTCCTTCACCCTTTCGGCTACCCTTCCCTCCTACATTTCCTTCTATCTTCTCTCCGCTTCTTATACTTCTCATTTTCCCTCCCTCCCTCCTTCTTCTCCTTTACTCCTTCCCTCCCTCCCCCTTCTCTCTGTCCCCTCTCCACTTCTCTCCTTGAATCTCTCCCTCCCTCTCCTCCCCTTACTCCTTTCTTCCCCTCCTTCCTCACTCCCTTCCCCATCTGTGTCTCCCCATCCACTGATTCTTTCCCTTCTCCCTCCCCCTCCCTCTTGATTCCTTCCCTTCTCCTCCCTCCTTTTTCCTATCCCTTCCCCCTTGATTCTTCTCCTTCTCCTACCCCCCTTCCTTCCCCTTCCTCTTCTCCCCCTCCTCTCCTCCCTCCTTTCTCCCCTCCCCACATACACCTCCCCTGTCTATCCATCTGTTATCTGCCCTACGGAGGACGTAACCTAACCACATTCATTTCTGTGTCTTGTTTGTCATGGTTAGAGTCTTGTTTTGTTTATTTCCTTCCCCCAATCAAGAAGCTTTGTTTTATCACCTCTCCAGTCTTCTCCTCTCCTCTCGTTTCCTCTTCCCTCCTCTCCTCTTTTCTCTTCCCCTATCCTCTTTTCTCTTCTCTTCTCTTCCGTTCCCTTCTCTTCTCTTCTCTTCTCGTCTCTTCTATCTTCTCCTCTCTTATTTCCACTCCCCACTTCTTGTTCTTTATATATATAAATACGGAACCTCTCTCTCACTCCCCTCCGTCCCTCCTTCTTCCTCTCCCTCTCCCCCGCTACCTACCCCTACTCTTCTCCACCTACCCATCCCTTCTCCATCTCCATCATTCTCTTCTCCCTCTTTTCCTCCCTGTCCTCCTCCACATCCCTCTCCTTTTCTCGATTTCCCTCTCTTCCTCTCCCCATCTCCCCCCTCACTCACACACACACACACACACACACACACACACACACACACACACACACACACACACATCCCTATAATCAAGACACCACTTACCCTAAACGTACCAACATGCTCACCACCAGTATGTATGTATGTATGTATGTATGTATGTGCGTGTGTGTGTATGTATGTATGTGTGTTTGTATGTATGTATGTACCCATCATTACGCCGTGTCCACAAAAACAACACAAAGCAGAAGCACACAAAGACCAAGCCCCATAATGTCTCCAACACCTTTTCCTAAGCGATTTATTTTGCTTATTCCACCTTACTGTCCTATTGTGTGTTACCTAAATCCTTCCAATATCACCATACTCTCCACATACTGTAACGTACAAAAAGCTATGAACCAGCCATATCCAAAAATAAATCGCTAAGGAAGAGGTGTTAGGGAGCTTCCTAAGCTGATGAAAATACGAACCCAAGACCACGTTTCAAAAAAAAAAAAGAAAAAAAGAAACCGTATGCATAAAGAGTCTTGGGTCCGTCTTGAGATGCACACAAGGGATTTAAGACAATGGATGGGATTTTTTTTGGTTAGCCTAATTACAGTGGGATTTACGTGATTTTGGTGGTCATTTTTATTGCAGTTAACTAGGCTATCTAACCTTGTCTAACGTAACCTGACCTACCCTACCCTTACCTACCCTACCCTAGCCTACCCTACCCTACCCTAGCCTAGCCTAGCCTAGCCTACCCTAGCCTGAGCTAACGATCTAATTCAATCTACCTAACTTATCTAACTTGGCCTAATTCTATCTAGCCTAGCCTATCTAACTTTAACCAAGGAGGAGGAGGAGGAGGAGGAGGAGGAGGAGGAAGAGGAGGAGGAGGAGAAGTGATGATGATGATAATGATGAAAAGAAGGAGGAGGAGGAAGGGAAGAAGACGAAGAAGAAGTAGTAAAAGAAGAAGAAGAAGATGATGATGATGATGATGATGATGATGACGACGAAGAAGAAAAGAATAAGAATAAGAAATTTGGTTTACCGTCTTTACAAACTCATCGACAGGTAAGCATACAGGTGATGGTGGTTGGAGGGAGGACAGTAATATCACGCGCTGTCACCGTGCCTAATGCATACCTGAATATTTGAGGTGAGACCCATTAGGCACAGGTGTACAGGTGGATGGGCTGAAGGTGACGCTAATGGGTAATGGGTGGGGTCAATGGAGGAGGGGTGGATGGTAAGGGATTGAGGGGTTGGGGTGTAGAGTGAGTGAGGGGGTGTGTGGGGTGAGGGTGTGGGAGGGGAGAAGGTGTGGGAAGGAAGAGGGTGTGGGAAGGGAGAGGGTGTATGGGGTAGGGGAGAGGGTGTGTGGAGTGGGAGAGAGGGTATGTGGAGTGGGAGAGACGGTGTGTGGTGTGGGGAATAGTGTGGGTGGGTGGGGGAGAGGGTGTGTGGGGTGGGGGACAGGGTGTGTGGAGTGGAGGAGAGGGTGCGCGGAGTGGGGGAGAGGGTGTGTGGTGTGGGGGGGAGGGTGTGTGAAGAGTGTGGTTGGGGGAGAGGGTGTATGGAGTGGGGGAAGGGGTGTGTGGGTGGGGGAGAAGGTGTACGGGGTTGGGGAAGGAGGGTAGCCTATGGGAGGGGGACTGCAAGAGAGAAGGAATGTGAAAGGAGGAATTCAAAGGAATACAAAGGAATGCAAAACAACAACAACCCTTTAGTCCTTCCGAGAATATTTGATACAGAGAATGACTTACAGGCAATAAACAAACTATTTAATCAGGTGAGGAGGAGGAGGAATGGAGGTGAAGGAAGGAGGGAATGGAGAAGACGAAGGGAGAGAATGGAAGTGGAGGAGGGAATGAAGGAGAAAGGGGTTAGTGATGGGGAGAAGTGAGGGAGAATGGAAAGGTGAGGAACTGGGGGTAAAGGTGATAAATGGAGGGTGGGAAGGGGTGAATGGTGATGTAGAAGGAGAGAGAGAGAGAGAGAGAGAGAGAGAGAGAGAGAGAGAGAGAGAGTCTTTAAGGCATGATGAATTCAAGTTTTTTTTTTTTTTTTTTTTTTTTTTTTTATGCGAGGAAGAAGGAACCAAAGGCCATGAGCCCGCAGTAACAGTTCCCTCCAAGAGAAAAACAAAATACAATATAGAGCCAAATTCAAGATCCGATCATTTTGAGATGCCTGGACACACTGCGTTTGAAAGACTGGAGATCATAGGCAGCAGGAAATACAGACAGAGGGAGACAGTTCCAGAGCTGACCTGTTGCATAAATGAAAGACTGGGAGTAACGGTTAACTCTTGCATTAGAGAGTTGGACAGAAAAAGGATGAGAGTTTGCTGCCAGACGGGTGCTACGCGCCCGTCGTAGAGGTGGAGGAATGCAAGCAGACAGTTCAGAGGAGCAGTAACATACCGTACATACATACATACATATACTGTACATACATATATACAATTACATACATACATGCATACATATATACATACACGCATACATACATATACTGTACATACATAAATATAAATACATACATACTGTACATGCATAATATACATACATACACACATACATACACAGGCTATATACATTCATGCATATATACATATATAAATTAATAAACATACATACATACACATAAACATAAAAAACAGCATCACACACACACACACACACACACACACACACACACACACACACACCCTCATCAGTCATCTTATCATACCATTACTAGTCCCTGTCACAGATCCCCTCTCTCTCTCTCTCTCTCTCTCTCTCTCATCGCGTTTTGTCCCCCCCCCCCAGACAACTCTCTCTCATCATCATCATCACCATCATAATATTGTCCTCTCATTTCTCCCTCCTCTTTCTCCTCCTCCCTCCTCCTCCTCATCATCATCATCAAATTCAATTCCCGCTTTAATTCAGAACTCAAAAAACACTAAAAAAAAAAGGGGGGGGGGGACCACAAACCCAGATCAACACCAAAATATCCAGCAATATAACTCCCTCGTCACCACCATACCCAGGCCCATCCCTTCACTACCATCACCTATTTAATCATACTGGCTATTTTCAGATGATTTTTTTGGCCCCAGGAGGGATTTGCAGGGCTGGAGGGGTTAGATACAGCCTTCACTAACCCCTTCGCTATTTCTACATCCTTCCTACGCTGAGTAAAATCGTCTGGAGGTAGAATGAATGAAGTAGGTAAATACGTAACCTCTTCAAGTATTTTTCTTGTTATTCTTACTGACACGAGACGATTTCTCTCAGCTGAGGGAGACGTTTGGCCGTGAAGGGGTTACTCAAGGCGACGATTAAGCCCTCCAGGTGTAAAAATCTCTGGTCCAAAACTAAAATTACCCTTACAAACGCTCAAACACATCTTAAACACCTTGCATAATATTTTCCAACCTACTTCCTCTATTCTCAGCTTAATATCAATCTTATTTATAGTTCCAGCAATCACTCTTCTTATTTCTCTATCTCCTTTCCTCCTCCCCTCATTCCCCTAGCGTCAATTTTCCCCTCTTTATTTTTTTTCTTTAGTTTCCCCTTCCTCCTTCTTCTCCCCTGAGTCTTCTTCCCCTCTTCTTTACACCTCCCCATTTCTCGTATTCTTTAATATTTACCTCGCCTTTTGTTCTTCCCTTCTTTCTCTCCCCTCTCCCCTCCTCTGTTCTCTTCTTCATCTCCCCTCTCCCATCCAGTTTTCCCTTCTTTCTCTCCTCTCTCCCATTCTCTTTCCCCTTCTCTCCTTTCTCTCCCCTCTGCCATCCTCTCTTCCCTTCTTTCTCTCCCCTCTCTCCTCTCCTCTCTCCCCAACCACCGTCCTCTTCTCTGTTCCCTCTCCCTTCCTCCCCTCCCCTCTCCCCAGCCCCATCCACTGTCTTTCCCCTCTGTCCCTTCCTTCCTCTGTCACCCCTCACTCTACCCTGCCACTCAATTATGCCACAGTAGAGATAGCTCACTTTCGTCGGTGAGTGAGAGAGGGAGTAGGAGAATGAGTAAGAGATGTGCAAGAAGACAAAGAAACCAAGGAGGGGAAACAAACAAAACAAAACAAAACAAAAGACAAGACGAAGAGAAAAAAATAAATGGAAGGTAACAAAGCAAGCAAAAAAAATCCATACACATTCTCTCTTTCTCTCTCACACACACACACACACACACACACACACAATCACAAAAAACACCACACACACACAGTCACTCAATCACCCCATAGAGCGTAATGTGGTGTCCATTATGTATGTATGAGCGCCTGTGTGCGTAATGGGGGCCTGTGTGCGTATCAAGGAATGTGTGTGTGTGTGTTTGTGTGTGTTTTAAGAGTGGGGTTATGTTTGAGCAGGCCATACGCGTGTGCAGGTATGTGTGTAAGTCCGCATGTATGTATGTACGTATGTATGTATGCACATGTGATGCATGTAGGCCTATGTATATGTCAGAGAGAGAGAGAGAGAGAGAGAGAGAGAGAGAGAGAGAGAGAGATGAGCCAGTGTCATCATGTCTGCGTCTGTCTGTCTGTCTGTGTGTACATATGGAGACGTCATTTGTCACTATCTCCCAAACCAACTGTGTGTGTGTGTGTGTGTGTGTGTGTGTGTGTGTGTAGTGCGGCATAAAAAAGTATACAATAGACTCGTGTGAATGTGTTTATATTAACAAAGAAAAAAAAACGCAGTACATGTTTGTGATAAAATTAGAATATGTTTGGACAGACAGACAGACAAACAGGCAGACAGACAAAGACATACATCTGTAAATAAAGAAAAAATGATTACTAGACAGAAAGACATACACAGATATAAAGATTGATAAACAGAGAGGCAGGCAGACAGATTGACAGATAAAGACAGACAGACAGATATAGATAAACAGATTGATAGATAGATAGATATACAGGCATAGATAGACAGTTAGCAGATACATAAATGCATAAATAAATAAAGACACGAATAATATCAGACAGCCTACAAAGATTGACTGACAGACGTACAGACAGACTGACATAGATAGATAAACAGATAGACAGATGCCCATATTGCCAGGGAATAAACTTACCATCCAAACACACACACACACACACACACACACACACACACACACAAATAAGCATGTAAATACAAACACAAAATATCCTAATCCTGACACAAAATATTTATATCTATCTATCAAACTATCTACCTATCTTAGTGCATATGGGGTAAGCAGGAGTGTACATGAAGTTATTATCTCAGGAGTATAAGGGAGTGAGTATGCTGAGTATGTGTATGTATAAGGGAATGAGTATGCTATGTGTATGTATAAGGGAGTGAGTATGCTGAGTATGTGTATGTATAAGGGAATGAGTATGCTATGTGTATGTATAAGGGAATGAGTATGCTATGTGTATGTATAAGGGAGTGAGTATGCTATGTGTATGTATAAGGGAATGAGTATGCTATGTGTATGTATAAGGGAATGGGTATGCTATGTGTATGTATAAGGGAATGAGTATGCTATGTGTATGTATAAGGGAGTGAGTATGCTATGTGTATGTATAAGGGAATGAGTATGCTGAGTATGTGTATGTATGAGGTAGTGAGTATGCTGAGTATGTGTAAGTATGAGTATGCTGAGTATGTGTGTGTGAATGAGTATGATGAGTATGTGAGTGTGAATGAGTGAGTATGCTGAGTATGTGTATATATGAGTATGCTGGTCTGTATGAGTGAAGGAGTATGCTGGTGTGAGTGAGTATGATGGTGTATGCATGAGAGTATGCTAGAATGAAGAAGAGTATATGAATGCACAGGCTTTAAGTGAATAAGTGCAGTATACTAGAATCATGAGTATGTTAAAGGCCATGAATGAGAGAGTATGAGTGAGTATATCAGTGTGTATGAGTAAGTATGAGTATGTTAAAGTGAATGAGATTACGAGTATGCTAAAGTAAATGAGAGAATGAGTGACTGAGTATGCTAGTGTATGAGTGAGTATAACAGAGTATGTCAGTGAACAAAGAAGTATATCATATTCCTCCCCATCTACTTGGGTATATCCGTCCCTTCTCAATATATGTCATGAGAAATATATCAGTAGGCAAGATAATGAATATGCTGCACATTCTCCATTGCTCATACGCTGCCCGAGAGAGAGAGAGAGAGAGAGAGAGAGAGAGAGAGAGAGAGAGAGAGAGAGAGAGAGAGAGAGACGTATGAAATGTCACAGAAGATGGGAGAGAGAGAAAAGCCCGTGAGGGGGGAGGGGGCAGAGTAAAGAGAAAGAGACAGCCAGACAGACGGATAGAAAGATAGAGAGAGAGAGAGAGAGAGAGAGAGAAACAGGCATACAGATAAAAATACAGACGCACACAAAAACCCACCCCATCCCATCACCCAAAAAACCATACAGTCTTGACAAAAAAATCTATGCACAGGCCAATAACAATCTGTCACCCGGATCGCTGGCAGGACGCTATCTGAGAAGCGGGGGGAGGGGACGGGAGGGAGAGGGGGAGGGGAGGGGGCGAGAGAAGGAGAAATACGAGGGGGACTGAGTTGGGGAGAAGGGAGTTGGAGAAGAGGAGGGGAAGGAGACAAGAAGAAATACAAGGAGGACAGAGGTGGGGAGAAGGGGGGAGAGGAGGAGAGGTTGGGGGTGGGGAGGGGGAGGTGAGTGAAGGGGAAATACGAGGGGGACAGAGGTGGGAAGAAGGGAGTAGGAGAGGGGGAGGGGAGGGGGAGGAGACAGAAGGGGAAATACGAGGGGGGGCCAGAAGTGGGGAGAAGGGAGTTGGAGAGGGGGAGGGAGAGGGGTAGGGGAGGGGAAGAAGAGTGAAGGGGAAATACGAAAGGGGGAGACAAGTGGAGAGGAGAGACAAGGAGAGGAAGAAACACTGCAGAGGCGATGGGGAAGGAGTGGGGGGGGGAAAGAGGAAGTACTGAGGGGAAGAGGGGGATTTATAGAGGGGGAGGGCAGGGTGGGATAGATGAGAGGGAGGGGGAGTGGGGGAGGGGGCGTTGGGCAATATGCAGATGGTAGGGGGGCAATACATCAGTAGGAAAATGGTTCATGGAGAAGGGGGGGGGGTTGGGGAGGGATGGGGAGTTGGGAGGGGAGGGACGGGGGGTTGGGAGTAATGGGAGGGGGACTGGAAGGGGAGAGACTGAGACCGAGGAATGGGGAAATGGGTAAAACTGGTTGGGGAGTGACAGGGAAGGAGGGGTTGGGGAGGGGTGGGGGAGGAAAAGATTACCAGTACTAGAATGTTTGGGTGGGGAGTGGGGAATGCCGGGTGGGGTGTGGGTGTGAAAGCGTTCGGTAGGGGTGGGTGGGGAGAAGGATGGGGAATGGGGGAAAGTGGGAAGGCTAGACTGGTTGGGGAGGAGGGGGAAAGAGTGGACTGGGGAAGGGGATGTTATAATTAGACGGTAGACAGGGCTGGAGAAGGGTGGGGAAGTCTGGGGAACAAGTGGTGAAGAAGTGAGGAAGGGGGAAGAAGTGGGGACGATGGTTTGGGATGAGGTGGGGAAGTGGGGAAGGGATGGGAAAGAGGGCTGTGAAAATAGAGGAAGAGGAGGGGAAGAGGGTTGGGGAGCGGTGGGGAAGAGAAGAGGAAAAGGTGGGCATTTGATGAAGAAGTGGGAAGAGTAGGGGGAATGGGTAGGTAAGAGGTGGGGAAAAAGGTTGGGGAAAGGAGGAGTTGGGGAAGCTGGTTAGAAAAGAGATGGGGAAGGAGTGGGGGCAGAGTTGTAATGGAGGGGAAGCTGGTTGGGGAAGGCTGGGAAGAGGGTTGGAGAGTGGCTGAGGAAAGGGGAGGGAGAAAGAAAGAATAGGTAGGGAAGGAAAAGTTATGAGAGAACGAAGGATTTTGATGGAGAAGGAGGGAGGGAGGGATGCTGAGGCGGGGAGGGAGGGAGGGATGCAGAGGGAAGAGGAGGAGGAGGGGGAAAGGAAATGATGCCGAGGGAGGGGGAGGAGGGGAGGAGGGAAGGATGAAGAGGGAGGGAAAGAAGGGGGGAGGGAGAGATGCAGAGGGAGGGAGAGGGGGGAGGGGTAATTTGAGGGAAGGAGAGGGAGGGATGCGGGATTGGGGAGGGAGGGATGTAGAGGGAGAGATGGGAAGGGCGGGAGGAAAGGGAGGAGACAGAAGGCTGCAGAGGCAGGACGGTGGGAGAAGGGAGTACGAGAGAGAGAGAGAGAGAGAGAGAGAGAGAGAGAGAGAGAGATGTAAAGCAAAAAGGAGGAAGAAAAGTATTGGGAGGGATTAAAGAAGGGAAAGCAAAGAGTATGGAGGGGGTTAACATAGAAACCGGAAGTACGCGCTATGCACGTAAACAAAAACAAAAAAATATTAAAACGAAAGCAAAAACAAATATATCTTATCTTTAAAAACAAACAAACAAATATATATCAAAACAGAAGCAAAAACAAAGAAATCTTCTCTCACCCCCCAAAAAATGTATATCCAAACACACCCACCTCAATGCCGTCTTTCAAACACCCAGGGGTCGGAGTGGAGAAAGCTGAGCGAAGTCTCTGTCTTGCATCAAAGCCCCAAGAGTTCATGGTGGTGGTGGTGGTGAAGTTGGTGGTGGTGGTGGTGATGAAGTTGGTGGTGGTGGTGGTATTGGCAATGGTAAGTATTCTTTCAATTCGCTACATGTCCGATGAGTTTTAAATTCTTTCAGCACTGGCGTAATGTCTTTTCGTATTCAACTCAAGCGACCTCCAGACGATTTTCTGCAGCTTACGGAACACGTGATTGGTCATAGTTCTCATTAACATCATCAGTACGTTGCGTCATGTTTATCACTGCTACTGCCAGATGACGCTATTAGTTATACAATCTATGTCTGATACTGAAATGAGTCAAACATAATCACTACACTTACGTTCACCTCACATTTATCTCATTCTTCCAACAGCCCGACGATTTGAGTCAACTAAGGGAGATCTCTCGTATGAAGCCAATAAAGAATGCAAACGTTAATATTCCGATAATGACTATGTACTAATATACGTAGTTCTGCCCCGGTAACAACTGCTTGAGGTTACGATTAACGAAGTCCTGCTTTCTTTACCTTACTAAAGTATCGGATTGTTCGTTACTTTGTCTTCACTATTATTATCTGCTTTCAGTTCTCAAAAAGGCACACTAAAACAAGTATTCCAAAAGTTCCAGTATGATTTCTCTCACAGTAAGCAAATTTATACGCATGTAAGAGTTTGAGTTCATCGGGGACATCATGGCGGCAGACAGCTTGGGTATGGCGGCAGGTGATACCGAACGTTTTCCCGAATCCACACGTGTTTCCGGTTTCCGTTTCGAGTGAAAGTGGGTTCAAACACTATTTCAACCTTGGTCTCGAGTATGATGGGATTCACATTCACGAACTATCAAAACTATGGTCAGGTGTAAACGAGAATTCAGTCACCACGGGAAACCCCCCACCCCCAACGAGCCAACCACCAGCACTGGCCACCGTGGCAGCAAGACCCCGGATATACAGGCAGAGGGAGCCGAGTGGATGTGAGACTAAAGCTTTGAATCCTTTGAAAAACTAATCCTAAGTCTCATAAAAGGGAGTAATTCAGCTGGTAAATGGTTTTAACTTTAAAATGCGTCTGTGCAAATGAATTCCAGTATCCAATGATCCATCTACACACCAAGTTTCTCTCATTAGGCGTCTAATTATCAATACTTTCATTTGCAGTGGCCGCAGATGCATCTGTCTGAGCGAAGCAGATTCACACTCACCCACACACTCCCTGCCGCACTTCCTCACTCACACCAATTTTCTTTTCATAAATGCATTGCCATATTCCTAATCTTAAACGTTCATAATATAATGGTATGAAACATAACTCTTTGTGAGGGAAATATATTCTACTTGTACAATCTTTTCTCGCCACACGTCTACTCTCGAGTTCATCCCCGGGGCCCGTTACACAAGCGCTCAAAACCTCGCTATCACAACCCTTAGCCTCTCTCTCCCGCCACTACATTCTGCGGGCCATTGAAATAATAACACTTAAGTAATTTAATGTGAATGTTGTCATGTCGGAGTAAGTGGAGTAGTTGAGGAGGAAGAGATAGGAGGGGTAGGGAGTCTGTCAGGGTCGGAGGAGTGGAAGTCGTTGCTAGGTGGAGACATGCTGTAGAGGTTGGGTTGCCAGATAGTGACGGCTTAGAAATTGGGGTTACCGTTTACGATGATGAAGGAAGTAGAGGATAGGTAAAGGAAAACTTATCTCCGAATGTATATGTTTTGCAGACGTATTTTATCACACTTCAAAGACTCATGGGGGAGTTTGTAATTGCTAGATAGAGAGTTTAGGTTATGGGGTTGCCAGATGCCACCATGGAAAAGCGAGGGGTTGGAAGAGGAAAGCTGATCGCCGGAATAAATCCTTTGCAGACTTGTTTCACTTTCTCTTAAGACTATTTACGTGCCAAATACCTGAGTTGTATGAAGAATTTGAAGGACGTACTGTACATTACCCTTCATTAATGATACAGTGACGTTTATGCTCGTCTTTTGCTACAGCTATATTATTTATTCAGGAAGAGAGCTACAATTAGAGAGGGGGTTAAGGGACGTTTAATATAATCTCCTCCATCTCCAGCCTCCATGAAGTTCTGTAAATTTATCTGGCAACAAGAACAGAAAATGATGTCTTCGCGTGGAAGGGGTTGATGGCTGTGATATTTGAGGAGAAAGAAATGCTGGTTTGTTTATAAAGAGTAACGCAGAAGTCCCCTACTGTAAGATGCTGTGCGTATTGTTATAGCGGATTTAATGTATGGAATTACTATAGCCTAAACCCGCGCTTAAATACTCAGAATCACCCTCCTATTATTTCTACAACTGTTTCTTTTGCGATCATGAACACTAGTGCTTGTTCAATTACTTCTGACACAAGCATCGTCACTACTACCCTTCTTACGCTTCTCCAACCACTAAGGTTATGATTACTACTGTATTTATGGACACAGTAGGTCTCTCTCTTTCGTGCACTCTTTCATTGTTTTCTGGACCCAACCTCACCCTATCCTTCGATGGGAAAAATGATAATGATGATGATGATGGTCGTGGTGGTAGTGATGATGATGATGGTGGTGGTGGTGGTGATGATAATAATGATGGTGGTGGTGGTAATCATGATGATGAATGATGGTTTCGTAGACTTTAATGATGACTGTCTGCATGGCCCATATGGAGGGGCGCCTTTACGTGGCGGCACTGATGTAACCGGGTGGCTCCTCTGCCCAGTTAGACAAACGTTCCTCAACTCCCTCCGTATCTGCCGAAAGGAGGATGGTGGACTGAAGGAGAACGGTGCCTGTAGTCCACTGGGTTCACGTTTAGATGAGAAGGCGACCACAACACTGGATATTTCATGAATGTTTCTCCGTCTTTCGTTTATTTTTTTTTTTTTTCTGAGACTGGATCCTACCTACCTTCTTTATAACTTTGTGAGGTGGGTTACGTGAGGTTATTACAACTGCTTCTACCACTGTTACTACTACAACCACTATACTACTCTTACTACCCCTTAAAAAACCGCACTACTACCATCACCACCACTAGTCATTACTATTACTTCCATCACCACCCTGCCTTAACACTACCACCACCACTACTACTATTACCACCACTACTACCATCCCACCCCCTAAACCACCCAACACCTTTACCACACCCAAAAAAACAAACCCACACAAATCATTACCACTTTATTGGCAGGTACAAAGAAGGAGAGTACAAAGGGGCCTCTCAAAATACAAGAGCGATCTACAACTCACTCACAGCTACAAAGACGGATGGGGGAGGGATACAAAGGGATTACTTGGGGTTACAAAATTGGGAATGTCTTGAAAAGAAAAGAATATATTGAGGAAGAAATGATGGCCTTCGAATCATCTTATCTTTAACAAAACTATAACTGGTGTTTAAAGGATGGCTGAACAGAGGACTTGACACTGCCACACTACATGCTAAAACACCCCACACAGTCACACTACATACTAAACACTCCACACTTTATCACACACTGCCACACTACACAATTCGCCTCACACTGCCTCAACTCACAGCAAACGAACATTCCCATACTACACACTGCCACACCTCACACTAAAACACCACACAATTACAGAAAACACACTAACATACCTCAGTCACATCTCACACTGCCACACCTCACAGTTACCACAGTGCCATACCAAAGACTACCATACCACACCTCACACTTCCTTACCACACACTACCACACCTCACTTCCACACCACACACTTCCATATCACACACTACCCCACCTCACACTTCCATAGCACTGACTACCCCACCTCACACTTCCATAGCACACACTACCCCACCTCACACTTCTATACCACACACTAACGCACCTCACACTTCCAAACCACACACTACCACACCTCACTTCCAAACCACACACTACCACACCTCACACTTCCATTATCACACACTACCACATCTCACACTTCCATACCACACACTACCACACCTTACATTTCCACATCTCACACTTTCACACCACACACTACCACACTTCGCCACATCTCTTACCGCAATCATGCCTCGTCATCTGCAATGCACAGGTTTTTCAAACACCCCCCTTCCCCCCAAAAAAAAGAAAAATCTCATTTTCAATCCAGGATGATAAAAAACTTCCATACATACATCAAGCCAATCCAGAATCCAAGGCTATCAGATTCCCTTTCATTATTTACCCTTTGGAGTGGCACAAAGGGCGTCTGTCCCTCTCCCTTTGCCAAAACTCGTGTGTTGTGGGAGCGGCTTGGTCAGGGTTGCCAGCATCCACCGTTTATTCCTTTCCGTGCTCTACAGTCTCTCTCTCTCTCTCAATCCTTTGCATGCTTCAGTCTCTCTCAATCCTTTCCAAGCTTTAATCTCTCTCTTTCACTCCTTTCCAAGCTTTAATCTCTCTCTTAATCCTTTGCATGCCTCAGTCTGTCTCTCTGCCTGGCTGGATACTAATTTCAAAAGGCAGGGGTGACATTGGTAACACTGACAGAGCCGTACCCGCAACACACCAGAATTCAACAGCTTCGTGGCCAGGTGAGGTGCAACATCCGGCCCACCTGTACATTGCTTAATTAACCCCCTCCCCCTCATTAACCCTTCCATTGCCCAGGACACACACTTCGGTATTTCATTCTTGCTAACGACATATATATTTAATTCAGTAAAAAAAAAAAAAAACAGCAATGGAAGGGTTAAGGGTCGTATTTTAAGTGGTTCTGATGATTTCCCAACGCCTCTTCCTTAGCGATTTAATCTGCACTATACACCTCAATATCCTCCTGTGTAGATGTCAACTATATCCACACTACTACGACGTACAGAACAAGGAAGAGAATGTTAAGGTGTAATATACAAAATAAATAATTAAGGATGAGGTGTTATGAAGCCTGCTGGCCACCTCAAGACGGCCCTAAGGAACAAGGTTGACTAGAGTGGCTACAGGTAACTACACTTACACTACAGGTTATAATTAACTAGTTTAGTCACTGCTCTCCGGACACCGCGGCAGTATAAGACAAATGGATTGCTTTCCCATCTGACCCCTGGAGTCTCATATATCTGAGTACACTAAACATAAATGTAGTCTCGTGACGGACAGAATCAAGATGGTAATGATGTTGAATTTAGAGGTAACAAGAACACAGTCCTTCCCGAAACTCCCCTTACGTAGGTCAGACAGGCAAACACTCCGTCACCTTACCAAACCCTACT
>NC_137064.1:2033567-2043567 GCF_032717465.1 Coenobita brevimanus
TTGTAAAGAAGTCAAAGTGAAGTCAAAAGGAGGATGGAGCAGTTGTAGTGATGTCAGAGATGGAAAATGTATATCGTAGTGAGGTGAAGGTCGAGCGGCAGTGACATCATAAGCCTGGATATCACTGGTGACGTCAAAGTGGGAGTGACATCAGCAGTGACGTCATGACATCACCGAAGAACACTAGTGACATCATGAGAAGGTTTAAGAGGCAGTAGAAGCATCATAAACCGACCTGACATCTCAAGTGACGTCAAGTGAGGTGACATCAGCTCGCATGGACCCTGAGTGACATCAGTGAAGTCTTTTGGCGACGTAATAAAAACGAGGAAAATCTTGAAGTGATGTCAGGTAGCAGGACATCAATTTACATGGACTCTGGGTGACATCAATGAAGTCTTCTACTGACATCAAGATTTAAAGGTGACATAAGTGAAGTCAGCTAGCGATGTCAGGGAACAGGAGAACATCACTCTGTAGGGCCCCTGGGTGACATCAGTGAAATCTAGAGTGACATCAATAACATCTTCCAGTGACATCAAGTAGGGCGATATAGGTGAAATCCCAAGGGTGGAGGGTGACATCAGCTTGTGTGGAGGTGTGTGACATCAGTGAAGTCTGCTGGCGAGTCTACAGCAGGCGAGGCAGAGGACGGCAGCTACGAGACATCGCGTGAAGGTGACGGTGGTGGTGGTGCAAGGGGCGTCACTTTCACCCCGTCTGTGCCTCACCTTCATCAGCACCCCCTGTGGACGAGAAAAAAAGATAGATAGATAGACAGATAGATAGATAGACAGACAGACAGATAGATGGATAGAGAGAGAGAGTGAAATTTTTAAGTTATTTCCACACCTTGTTCTTTTTCATGTAGGCTTTCTCTCTCTTTCTCTCTCTCTCTCTCTCTCACACACACACTTCCGTCCACCTTTGTCAATCACTGATCTTCATCCCCTCTCTCTCTCACCTTAGCGTGGTCCTCCTGATACTGGTCAGCCACTCGTCTCAAACTCACTCCAACGCGATGCCAACTCTCAGCCTCTTCTTTCGTCTGCGTGGGTCCTCTTCCTTCTCTCCTCTTCCTCCTCCTTCTCTTGTCTTCTTTGTCTTCTTCATTCCTCAGCATGTGTGGGTGTGAGTGTGAAAGGGGGAGGCGAGGGTGTGGGCGGGATGAGGAGGAGTGTGAAATGGGTAAGTGTGGGTGTGGGTAATGTGGATGTGGGTAGTGTGGATTAGTGTTTACCTGTTCTTCCACATCATCCACATCCACCTTCCACCCAGGGTAAGGTAGTGGCGGAAGATGTGAGCAGTGGCAAGTGGGTGTGGGTGTGGGTGGGCGGTGTGGGTGGAGGCGGGTGGGTGATGAACCAGTAGAGAGAACCACGTCAGACCAAGAATCCGTTCCTTTAAATTAATTATAAAAAAATATTAAAGGAAAATACTATAGCTCTACATCCCTACCACGGCACTTCTTCGTGACTAGCAGAGTATATGGGAATGCTTTATGAATGGCTACAATAACAAGGGAACTACAGGAATGAAAAATACCTCAATTCCTAGCTCACAGTCCTTTGTCTGAGGGCACATTCGTGAAAAAATTGCAAGGAGGAGGAGGAGGAGGAGAGAGAGAGAGAGAGAGAGAGAATAGCCTATTTTACACCTGCTACCGCCAGACGATTTTATGCAGTTGTTTGACCTCTCGTAGCGAAGGGGTTGATAAAGAAGGGAATTGGAATCCGACGTTTTCGATTAATAATAATAATAATAATAGTGGTCGTCATTAAGATTACATTTTTTCCCACTCAACAATACTACGACTGCTACTACTACTACTACTACAGCTACTACTACTACTACTACTAATACCACTACTACTACTGCTACTACTACTAGTACTGCTACTACTACTAATAGTACTGCTGCTACTACTACTACTACTGCTGTTGCTACTACTACTTACTACTACTACTAATAATAATCATCATCATCATCATCATCACCACCCGATGTCTTTTCCCACATAATACTAATAATAGTATTAATGATAATAATAATAATAATAATAAAATAAATAAAATCCTCCAATACATAATTAACAGAAACATTAATTACAGATAGATAAAAACGTTAATATTTATTCACATTAAAAGCAGACGATTTCCTTAAACTGAAAAAAAATCGTTGCAGTGAAGGGAGGAAAAGTATCTTACGCAACCCTTACAAGAAAATCACATAAAATCTGTATTGTAACATCTACCATCAGGCGATTTATTCAGCTGTGGAGGGATTTTTATTGATCTGGAGGGGTTAGATAGAGGATTTATTAACCCCTTATTACCTGAGATAGCCATGAAGATGAGGAAAACCGTCTGAAGGCAGCGAGGTAAATAAAATATTGGTATAGGTGTGAGAAGGCTTCATCTGTCTATCTATCTTTCTATCTATTTCTATATCTATCAGTGTCTATTTACCCATCAATCTCTATGTATCAATTTCTCTCTCTCTCTGTCTACGAGTATATATCTATCTATAGCCATTCATCTTTATATCTATTTATCTATCTACCCATCTATCTCTCAATATACCTATTTATCCATCCTATCTATCTATCTGTCTATCAATCTATCTATCTACTAATATCCATCCGTCTCAATCTGTCTGTCTATATCTATCTGATGTGTCTACTAATTTTCTTGCTGCGGAGGGGTCTCTTCGGCTGAATAAAATCGTCTGGTGATAGCAACACACACACACACACAATCCTTAACCCCTTCATCTTGTCTTATTCACCTTACACACACACACACACAATCCTTAACCCCTTCATCTTGTCTTATTCACCTTACACACACACACACACACACCTTAACCCCTTCATCTTCCGTCCTTTTCACCTTGTTCTCGCTACTTCAGACGATTTCATTCAGCTATTTTTTTTTTTCGAATGAGAAAATTCACTCCATTTCGTACTGTAGTCTTTTCATCTCAACCTGGCTCAAAATTTTCATCCTTTTGCAGCTCATTTCACGTAGCTCAGCGGCAAAAACAGTACCACGGCTCTACATCCTCTCCATAGCACTTCTTCGTGACTAGCATCATATTTTAGCGTTAATCTCTCGTTACAACTCAGCTTTCAAGACGGAGATGGCAATTTTGGGCCAAGTTAAAGTGAAAGGAGTACAGACTTATCAATTACGTATCTCATTTACATATTGTACATTATTAAACCACTTCACTACGGTTGTCAAGGTAGTTATGTTTTACTCTTTTCACTCCAACTTGGCCCAGATTTATTCTCCCTGCGCCGTTTATTTCAAGTTCTGTGACAAAAAAGACAATACTAAGGCTCTTCATCCTTTCCATAGCACTTCCTCGTGACTAGCATCAACATTGGCATTAATCTCTTGTAACTCAGTATTCAAGATGGAGGGATGGCAATATTAGGCCAAGTTGAAGTGAAAGTAGTATACCAGACGATTTCATTCAAGGCTCTACATTCTCTCCATAGCACTTCTTCGTGACTAGCATTATATATGGCGTTAATCTCTTGTAACTCAGTATTCAAGATGGAAGGATGGCAATATTAGGCCGTTAGAGTAATATACCAGACGATTTTATTCAGCTTAGGAAAGTTGGAATTAGTAACCATCTTCTACCATCCCAAATCCTCAGCCTGTCTTACGGTTGCTGAAAATCGTCTGAAGTTGGAATGGAGAAGGATTTAGGAAGGGGGGTTAACATCCTCAATTCAGCGATTTATTTTAACATATTCTTGCTACCTACAGACGATTTTAAAACCCTGGGATTGGCTTTGTGATGGATGGGTTGGATTTAAGATCCCCTTCTGTAGTCCTTCCCTCAGCTATATAAAATCGTCTGAAGGGAGCAAGAGTAAAAAAAAAAAAAAAACTCCCTATCACCTCTTCCTTAGCGATTTACTTTGGGGATGTGGCTGGTTAGTATAATTCTAAGTTATTTACGAGAGTATGGCGATTTTAGAATGCTTTATATAACACAAACTAGGGCAGTAAGGAGTAATAAGCAAAATAAATCGCTTAGGAAAAGGTGTTAGGGAGCTTCCTTCACCGACGAAAATTGGGCCTAAAATTGGAGTGAGAGGAGTGGAAATTAGTTAACGAAATTGTCCATGTGGAGTGATGTGGAGGGACAGACAGACAAATGTGGATGTTGTGGAGCGATGTGGAGTTAATGTGGAAGTGTTAGGAAGAGTACTCTGAGATGCTTTGGTTGTGGAGAATATGGAGAATGAGAGACTGACTAGGAGAGTATAGTGAGGTGGAGGAAAAGATGGAGAGGGAGACCGAGGATGAGGTGGATGGGTGTGGGAGTGAGGGTGCGGTGGAGGAGATTTGTTTGTGGCCACCTGTTCCGGGATTAAGGTCGTCTGGTGATATAAAGGTAGACAGATAGATAGATAGACGGACAGACAGATAGACAGGTAGGTGGGACGACAGAGACGGAGGGATTCATAAAGATAGGCGGATAGATAGATAGACAGACAGACACACAGACAAATATATGAACAGGCAGACAGACAAAGACACAGTTGGATGGGTGAAGACAGATAAATCGCTAAGGAGCAAGTGTCACGCCTAAGTCAACACGAACTCCTAGACTCCTCTTTCTTCTCGCTACCTTCAGACGATTTCCCTCAGAATTTCAGGAGATAGATGCGACCTTGAATAACCTCTTCAGTACTTGGGCTGATGGAGCTAAGATTATCTATTTATCTATCCATCTATCTTTCTATCTAGCCTACCTATTTATCTATCTTCATCGGCATTCAGTGCAATTATCTTTTTTATCTTATTTTCATTAATTTTTTCAGTGCTATTTCAGTGTATTTATTCCTGTTTCTCTCTTATCATTTCTTATCGTATTTTTTTCCTCATCGTTCTTTAACATCTATTTCTACTTATCTACTATCAGTATTTAACGTATTTCTTATCGATTTTTTATTCTCTTATCAGTACTTATCGCATTTTTATTTATCTCATCGGTATTTATCGTTGTAATTCTTATCGGATTTTCTTTATTCTTATCTCTTATCGGAATTTATCGTATTCTTGCTTATTATCAGTATTTATCGTATTTATTCTTACCTCTTATCGGAATTTATCGTATTCTTGTTTATTATCAGCATTTATCGTATTTATTCTTATCGCATTTTATCTCGAATTGGAATTTACTATATTCTTGTTTATCTCATTATTCAAAATTCTTGTTTATCTCATTATGTACTCTTGTTTATCTCTTATCAATATTTACTGTATTTATTATTGCTAATCTCTTACCGAAATTTATCGTATTTATTCTCGTATCAGCATCCATCGATTTTATTCTTATCTCTTATCGACGTTTATCGCCTGCTCCTTTTATCTCCTTAGTACTTTAATAAACAATTTTAGGTATTATTTTACAAGTGGACAATATGCAGTTTTGGAATTTAAGCACCATTATCGTACAGTATAGTACCTAAGGATCACAAATAACCCCCATTACCCCATTCGGAAATTGATTATTACTCCCCTAAGATAGGTTAGGTATGTTGGGTTTGGTTTGGTTAGTTTTACTGTGTTCGGTGAGGGACATTTCTGACAAAAATGGTCAAAAACATTCGAATCGCATCAAAAACTGCCAGAAAAATATATTGCATTACCTGGGGGGTGTATTGTCCACTTGTAAAAATGTACCCAATTTTACCTCATCGCTTCTAGACACATTATTATCTACACATTTATCGTTATCGCTTATCATTATTTTACGGTATTTTTCTTTCGACACATCATCATTCTCTCCTCATTATTTTAAAGCATTTAGTACTGTTCACCTCTTTATCGCTATCTCAAATTTATTATTCCATATCTTTTAACTGATATTGTAACGTATGGAAATATTACCTTACCTCTGTTATCAGTAATTATTTTAAAGCATTTAGTTCTTATCTCTTATCGCCTTCACAACCCATCTTTTACTCCTTTGACTGCAATTTTAACTTACTGGGAATATTCTTATCTTTGTTATCAATAATGAATGTTATTTTTATCTAATCAGTATTTCAAAGTATCAATTCCTTCATTTCCGTCGCTATTTTTCATTATTGTTATCTCTTATCGCTATTAAACGTATTTATTACGTTGTCTTTCATCGGGACTCATTCTTTATCTCTACGCTTTATCGGCACTTGACGCCTTCACTCGA
Organism: Coenobita brevimanus; assembly: GCF_032717465.1. Taxonomy (NCBI): domain Eukaryota; kingdom Metazoa; phylum Arthropoda; class Malacostraca; order Decapoda; family Coenobitidae; genus Coenobita; species Coenobita brevimanus. The sequence goes on from NC_137064.1 coordinate 2,039,787, forward strand.
CCTATTTATCCTACTGCTAATTTAACGTATTCATTATTACTATTTAACGAATTTATTCTTATCTCTATCACTTATCAGCTTATCGTTTGCAGCTTTATAACGTAATTATTCTGGATTCTGTTATTGCTGTAATAACGTATTTAACTGATTATAACTACGTATTTATTATCTCATTGCTACGCATTATATTATCGCTGTTGCTTTAAAACGAACTGATTATTGGCATCACCTAAAGCCTGTGTATTCATTTATCTCGTTATCATTATTTATTTCTTAGCAACATCAACGTTTTTGTCTCACCGCTATTCAAAGTTTTAAATTCTGCTTATCTATTATTGCTACGTCACTGACCTCTAGACTTTGGTAGGTATTTCCACTGCACTGTAGCGTGTCCACAAGCACTGTCCTCCATGTCACTGGAAAACACAAAGGGCAAAGCACCGACTTGCAGTAACCTTAGCATGACTAGACCGCGCCAGAAAACACGTCACTCCCCTCCCGTGGCGCGACGTCCACTGAGCCGTTGCTACAGGTTCCTTGAGTTTTAAAAATGGGAGAGGTAAGTGCGCATGCTCCTTCCTTTCCTCTTTTCTCCTTCCTTCCTCCATTCCCTCACTCAAACACCAACTTTAGCTCTCTGGCGTAACTGAATCTGTGCTTAGAATCAAATAGTTAGAAAATTCGAGGTCATAAGGAAGGATTAGATGATTTTAAGGAAAGTAGGAGTTAGGAATCATCGTACATTGGCATCCCGTGCTTTGTTTTGGGGGAGTGGCCAAGCCCCTCCCGCCCCTTCCTCGACCAATCACAGGCCAGGATTTCCACGTGGCCCCGCAACCTGTAAATAAATAAATAAAGAGAGAGAGAGAGAGAGAGAGAGAGAGAGAGAGGTGGTCAGTTTGGAGTCAGCGGGAGTCTGTTTAGTGCTACGAATGAATGCAGGGAATGTTTGTGTGAGTTCATGTGTGTGCGTGAGGGGGAGAAAAAGTGTGGTTGAGCGTGTGTGTGTGCGTGAATGAGAGAGAGAGTTAAAAGGAACAACTACGATGAAAAATTTAATATCAGTTATTATCGTCAAAATCGTAGTAAATCAACCCCTTCAGTCCGATTATGCATTTCTCATTCTATTCATCTCCAGACGATTTTATTCAGCTTCAATAAAACCTCGTAGTGAAAGGGTTAATGAAGGCTTATTAACCCTCTTGTTCAAAAATGGTAGTGCAGAGAGACGCCTACAACTACTAGAACTACTACTGTTACTACTACTACTACTACTACCACCACCACCACCACTACTACTGCTACTATTACTACTACTACCACCACTACTACTACTACGACTATTACTACTACAACACCTACTACTACTACTGCTACCACTACTACTACTACGACAGTTCAAAAAATCTCATGAGCTGAATAAAATCGTCTGGAGGTAGCAAGAATATCAGACTGAAGAGACTGAATTCGTATCCTAAAAGGCTTGGGAGATTTCTTAACACCTTTCCCTAAGCAATTTATTTTACACATTACACTTCTGTCTCCTCTTCTATGTTACTGATACAAACTATAATGAATGTTCACGTGTAGTGGTAGTAATAGCAGTAGTAGTGGTAGTAGCAATAGCAGTACTAAAAATTGTAGTAGTAGTAGCAGTAGTGGTGGTGGGACTATTGCACCATCACAGCATATATACAGGAAAACTATTCATCTATAGCCAGACGCCATGATCCCGTAAGGGGTGGCCGTTTGAGTTAGTGGTTTTACGGGGAGGGGCACTAACCCTCCACCAACCCACAACAGAGTATCAAGTCATTTTAAATCCTTCATTGGAATCATGTAAGGAAAGTGAGTTGCAAGAAGGATGACAGGAAGGACAGTTATATTTACGATGCTGGAAGGGTACATTTCGGAATTTTCCACCATCACCCCGTTATTTGGTTATATGGTTACCACCCAGCGTTGTTAATGGTTTCCTGGGTTACAGCAAATCATTAGGCTTGTCACTCAGTGTAGAGCCACCTGAATGGAAATGAAGAGTAATAAAAAGTGACAGGAAGGATATGAGAGAGAGAGAGAGAGAGAGAGAGAGAGAGAGAGAGAGAGAGAGAGAGAGAGAGAGAGAGAGAGAGAGAGAGAGAGAGAGAGAGAGAGAGAGAGGAGGAGGAGGAGAGACCCCCAAAAGAATGATAAAGGTGAGGGAAGAAGCAGGCAGCACTACATCAAGTGAGTGGATGATGGTCGCCACCACCTACCACCTCGTTATGGTTAGTAATAAAAATAAACAGATATTTACTAAGCCCATTTATTAGTAAGTGGAAGAAATAAAGGTTAGTACAGTTTATAAGTAATAGGAGAGAGAGTTCAATATACACAACAAAAAATATATATACAGAAACTATATATATACTACAGAGGATAATAATACAACATACAGAAAGCTAGTAATTCTCTCTCTCTCTCTCTCTCTCCTGCATAATCTACCTACAGCCAGACCCCTTAATCCCGGAAGGGGTGGCCACAAACTAATCGCCTCCACGTCACCCTGTCCTCCACTATCAGACTGCCCTTCCTCCAACCCACTCAGTCACTCATCTCTCCATCCCATCTCATCCTCGGTCTCCCCCTCCCCCAATTACCAGCAGGCTAATTTGGGGGGGGGGTGATGGCCCTAATTAACCCCTTCAGAACGATGAAAGAAATCGTAGTGAAGAGGTTTGTTTATTTATTTAGGTATTGTTTATTTTGTTTTCCTTGTTCTTTATACCTTCAGACGGTTTTATGCTCAGTCTGGGAGGGTTAATGACGGCTGTACCCCCTCTCAGTTCGAAAAACTCTCTCTCTCTCTCTCTCTCAAGCTGAATAAAATCGTCTGGAGGCTGCAAGACTATAATTTTGGTCATCGTAGTGAATGGGCCGAGAATAATACTCCAATACAATATGTAACTCTTATGGGTCTATTTACAACTCTCTCTCTCTCTCTCTCTCTCTCTCTCTCACACACACACACAAACACACACACACACACACACACACACACACACACACACATGCAGTTATATATATAATTCTCATAGGCATAAGTTTATTTACAACTCTCTCTCTCTCTCTCTACCAAAATTAACCTCTAAGACTGGAAGCTAAACTCTAAACACTAATACTAATAATGTAATATTCCTTTGTACAAGAGAAGTACATATATTACAAAAAGATATTACCCCTTTCAGTCCAGTAATATTCCTCTCTCTTGCTCCTTTCAGACGATCTTCCTCAGCAACATGTGATAAAGCCCGTCGGGTAAAGAAGCTCCCTAACCCCTTTTCGTAAGCGATTTATTTTGCTTATTACACCATATTATCCTCTTCTGTATTATATAAATCCTTTCAATATCGCCATACTCTGAATAAAGTACAAAAGGATATTAACTAGCCATATCCAAAAATAAATCGCTAAGGAAGAGGTGTTAGGGATGAGAATACGGGGCCAGGAGTGTTATGCTGTATGGTAGTGAGACCTGGGCAGTAATGGAAGAGGATATTCGCAGGCTCAAACGTAAAGAAACGTCAATGATTAGATGGATGTGTAGTGCGTCCTTGAATGCGAGGCCTGGGGGGGCTAGGAATGCGAAGGATGAATTGAAAGGAAGGATGGGATTTGTGTGTGTTGGTATTGTGATGTGGAGGAGTAGACTGAGATGGTGTGGACATGTGGAGAGGATGGAGGAAGGATGGGACTTGTGTGTGTTGGTATTGTGATGTGGAGGAGCAGACTGAGATGGTTT
>NC_137064.1:2048567-2063567 GCF_032717465.1 Coenobita brevimanus
ACCATTTGGCTTGTCACTCAGTGTAGAGTCACCCATATGCAGAAGGAAGAGGAAAGAATGAAGGAAAGACAGAAGAGGAAGGAAGAAAGGAAAGGGCAGACACCCAAAGCAGCTCTACATCGAGTGAATGGATGGTGAGCGCCCCCACCTACCACATATAATACCTTCTAATACTTCTAATAATACCTTCAAATTCTAACGTCCGTCATCTAATATATAATCGTCCACACAAGGTCTCTATAAAGTAATTCTAACATCTAACAAAAAAAATTCCTTCAAAATTCAAACTCCTTCCCCTTACGCAGCAGTGATGTAGAGGATGAGTTGTCCAGCCTCGTGATCTGGTTATCCTCCCTCTGGCGCCCCTCCCCCCCTCCCCCCGTGGCTCTGGTGGGTGGGGGAGGGCGGCGTGTAGTGGTGGACGTCTTTAGCATCTCTGCAATAATAAGTTAGAGCTGAGAATTTGTTACAATAGTTAGAATTGGCTATTGTGGTTATAACTGATATGGTTTAGAAATGAGTGTATTGTTTATATTTATGGTTGTTGTTGTTGTTGTTGATTAATCCACGCCTTTCTGACAGAGCAGGCACGTCGACCACAGGTAAACAGCTGCTTCTATGGGGCCGTCCTACAGGTACAGTACAGTATAAACACCGTGTGGGGATCCGGTGCACCCTTGTGGTCGACAGAGCCTCACTACAGTAAGATCAGGGGCCTTGCTTACGACGATGTGCATGGAAAAATGAGGAGGACTGACTCTTGGGTGGACGCCGCAACTGCTTACCTCCACCCAGGGTCCAGAACGACACCACATATATAAATCCCTCGTCAGCGCCACAGACAGAAGTAAAGTGTTAGGCGAACTTTTGTCTCACACCGTACAACATGACTTAAATTTTCATTAAGAGAACTGTATTATCCTTACTATGACCTGTGAACTGGATTTACTGTCTGTGAGATAATGGTGAATGAGAATGGCACAACGGACAAAACAATCGATAACAAAAAATTAATAAGAATTCCATGGTTAGTCCATAAAAAGCCGTTTTCTGTGTACACGTCTTCAAGGAAAACTGCGTATTTTAAGGGGTAACCATACTTTTGCCGCGATATCACACAAACCCCGGCCATCAACAACAATGCACATTTATTCCGTGTGTGTAGACTGCTCCATCTGACAATGTTTGATAAATAAACGAAGTTAATTAAAATGTGTGGATGTACGAGGCTTCATACTGTTTTGAATGCATTTTAGTCCCCTCATTCCGATGGCGATTTCATTCTTGTTAAAGGATAGAATATTTTATGTATGTAACTTTTGAGCTTCAGTAGTGATGGGGTTAATGAAGGATAACGCTAACCACATCACCACACACACACACACACACACACAATCACTCTAAAACTAGCAAAAATCGTCAAGAATGAGCAAGTGTAAAATACAGGATAGGGTCACTGCTTCAAGAACCGGGTAAAGTTGTTGGTAAATTTATAATACAATAGTTTTTAAAAATGTATGATAAGAAGCTAGCAACATCCTCCTCTTCCTCCTCATCATCATCATCCAGACCTCTTTTAACGAGTGACAAATAGATTACAGCATTAAACATGAATTAAAAAAATTCTAAATTAGTTCAAAATACATATTCTGTAAAGGAAAATTATTATATATGCATAAAAAATATAAAAATAGTAAAAAAAAGATCCATTTCCCTAATCTTACTCAGGCAAATACTCTTTCGGCATCATCAGTAAAAAGCGTCAAATTCTCTCTCTCTCTCTCACCGACAAGCGTGATGAGGGTGGAGTTGTGGCCGAGTCTGTTGTGAGCCGAGCAGCGGTAGTGGCCGAAGGTGCCTGCGTCCACGGCGGCGAGGAGGAGGGTGGATGTGCCTGCCCCCCGCCCATCCCAGTGCTGCTGTAGCTTACCTGGGGGGGTCAGGGGTCACAGGTGAGGTCAGGAGGTCAGGGAAATATAGTGACATCAGGTAAATAGTGACATCAGGTAAATACAGTGACATAAGGTAAATATAGTGACATCAGGTAAATAGTGACATCAGCTAGTATAGTGAGGTCAGGATGTCAGGTAAATATAGTGAGGTCAGGATGTCAGGTAAATACAGTGACATCAGGTAAATATAGTGAGGTCAGGATGCCAGGTAAATATAGTGACATGAGGCAGAATGACAGTTTATGAATGGAGGACACTTGTAACCTGGCGTATGGATTATTTTTTTATTAAATTGTTTTTCCTTCCTCAGTTCATCTTATATATATATATATATAAACAATCTATCCATAAATTTCAGATAAAGAGCAAAGATAAGAACTAAACAAAGATGAAAATTTACTACCAAAGTGAATGAGGTAACAATAAATAAAAAATAAAAATAAAGATGGTAAACAAGATGATGTCACGTAACAACAGTGACATCAGGTAATTACAGTGACATTATATTACACAGGAACTTAGGATAAATAATAGTAAGGAACAAACACTGATCAAAATTAAATATCAAAGGAAAATGAAGTAAGCGACAGGAAAGAATGTGTAATTACCAAAGTGACATCAGATAAAACAACTGAAGTCAAAGAAAGATATATCACCGGTAAAAATTGACATCATTATATTAAAGGCGACATCCCATTAAACAAGTGCTGTTAGGCCGCGTCCACATGTGTGCTCAAACATATGTTGGCAACACAGCTGGCAACATGTTCGTGGACATGTCTGCAGCAGTATTTGGACAGATGTATGCAAACATGTTTCAGTGCAGCTTGGAACACTGGCAGCAGAGGTGATGGGATAAGTGTGTTCATACCAGGCAGCTGAGACTTCATCATGATGCTGCCAACATGACCTGGACGCTGCTGTTGCCAACATGTCTGCAGCGTGTTCGTTACTGTGTTGCTTACATGTTGCCAGCACTTGTTTGAGCAGACGTGTGGACGCGACCTTAGATAAAAAACAAGCAATGTCCGAAAATTAACCAGGTAACATGAAGTAAGCAACAGGTGAGAACTAATTAAACCCACGTGACATGAAGTAAACAACAGGTGAGAACTAATTAAATGCAGGTAAAATAAACAACAGGTGAGAACTAATCATAACCTAGACTATGTTCACTTTAATTAGCGAAAAATTAGTATGTCTATCTTAAATCTTGAGACGTAGCAACAGATCGATACTAGATTACGGTGCTAGTCACGAAGAAGTGCTGTGCAGAGGATGCCGAGCCGTAGTATCGTCCAATTCTGCAACTGAGCTAAAGGAAATTAAATACAAAAGGACGAAAATCTTTGCCTAAATAAAATAAAATGAACTATAGGCGATATGGAGTAAATTCAGGTGAGAACTATTAATCTACATGTAATTACAGGTAAACAAAAAGTAAGTCGTTAATTACCCAGGTGAGTGACGAGTGCCCCATCCTTGGTCCACGTGACACTAGGCACTGGGTAGGCCCTGTAGTGGCACTGTAGGCTGGCACTCCCGCCCACCTCCGCCCACACCACGCCCCCACCGCCTACCATCTCCGGAGCGACTGTGGGGGGGTGGAGAGTTAGAGAAAGTGAGAAAAAAGTAAGAAAAAAGCCAGAAGGGAAAGTAACAAATTTCTTGAAGTATGAGATAGGTGAAAGAATGAACTGCTAAGAATTTGATCATATTTATTTATTTATTTATTTATTTATTTTTAGTGCATCTTGTGTTTTGTGTCATATTTAACACAGAGGAGCAAAACAAAAGGATTGATAGACACAAAGATGAGAGAGAGAGAGAGAGAGAGAGACGGACAGAGATTCACGCATAAAACTTAAACCCACACACATACATTTTCACTACACTGCCAACACTCAGAACCCACACTGCCAACACCCAATACCCACACTGCCAACATCCACCACCCACACTGCCAACACCCAACACCCACACTGTCAAGACCCATCACCCACACTACCAACACCCACACTGCCAACACTTACACAGGACGGAGACGAGCGCCCTTGAGGATACTGAAGGAGGGACGCCGTTGGTGGCCACGCAGAGGAAGGCGCCGCTGTCCTCCCTCGTCACTCCACCCAGCCGCAGCTCAGGGCCGTGGGTCTCGTGCACTGCGGGGTGTAGTGGTGGGTGGAGTAGTGGGTGTGGTGGGTGGAGTAGTGGGTATGGTCGGTGGAGTAAGGGTGGAGTGGTGCGTGGTGTAGTGGGTGGAGTGGTGGGTATGGTGGGTGGAGTAAGGGTGGAGTAGTGGGTGGAGTGGTAGTGGGTGGAATAGGGGTGGAGTAGTGGGTGGAGTGGTGGATATGGTGGGTGGAGTGGTGGGTATGGTGGGTGTAGTGGATAATTATGGTGGGTGGAATGGTGGATATGGCGGGTGGAGTAGTGGATAATTATGGTGGGTGGAGTGGTGGGTATGGTGGGTGGAGTAGTGGGCGGAGTTGTGGATATGGTGGGCGAAGTACTGGATATGGTGGGTGGAGTGGTGAGTGGAGTGGTACAGGGAGACGCAAAAGTCATGTCCTCAGTCCCTATCCCCACCCCAACCTCGAATCCTATTTTCAAAGTCTATAAAGAAGCAGAAGAGGTGACCAGAACGTTTGCTGCTGCTTGTACATGGATAGCCCTACTTGCTGCTATAATTCTCAGTTTCTGCTATAATCATTCTTCTTGCTCCTATAACAGTTTTAATTGCCGTTCTGTTGACCCATCCCTACTACTCTATAACCCACCTGTCCGCCAACCTATCCCTGCTGCTAACGACCTATCCCCCTGCCTACCCCACTGCCTCACTCTGTGCCTGGTTGGTGTGCAGAGGTGTCATCCTCCCTACCCTGTAACCTGCCTACTGCCCATCACACCTGCCTACCCCTACGCCTATGTAACCTGCCCACCTCCCTTCCTACCCCCTCTAACTAACCTTGATCTTACCTATCCCATGCCTCACCCTACCTTTTTTTTTTTTTTAATGCGAGGAAGAAGGAACCAAAGGCCATGAGCCCGCCTTTCCCTGTCTCACCCTTTCCCTCCCTACGTCACCCTTTTCTGCTCTGCTTCCCCCTGCCTTACCCTGCCTGCCCTGCCTCACCCTGCGTGTCGTTGGTGGTGAAGGGGTGTCCATCCTCCCTACGCCAGCTGATCCTGGGGGTGGGGTCCCCCGTGGCCTCGCAGTGGAGGGTCACGCTGCCCCCCTCCCGCACGTAGTGGTCCTGGGGGGCGCGGGTGATGAGGGGCGGCACTGTGGGGGAAGGGGAGGTTAGACAGAATGATAGATAAAGTGACAGATAAGACAGACAGATAGATAGATTGACAGATAATGTGTGGTCCTTATGGGCGAGGGTGATGTGGGCCAGTATGTGAAGGAAAGGTAGGATAGGTTTGGTTAGGTACGTAAGGTAGGTACACACACACACACACACACACAAACATAACCCCCCCCCTCCAGCCACACACACAACCCCACACACCCACACCCACACCCACACCAACCCCTCCCCCACACTCACCCGACACCGACACGAGAAACTCCAGTCGCTCGGGTGGCACTGTGTTCACTTGGCACTCGTACGTCCCTCTGTCACTAATACTGGCGTTGCTGATGACTAGGGACCAGAATTTGCCCCCCCTCTCCCGTAACAGTGACACGCGGGGGTTCTTCGTCATCACCGAGCCGTTCACCGTCAGTACCGTACGTCCTCGCCATTCGTAGTGCGTCCATGCCACCTGCGGAGACGAAATAAGGTAAAATAATGATAATAAAGAGAGGTTGTGTTCAAGAGAGAGAGGCTGGATTTAAAAAGGGGAGATGGTTGGAAAGGGTGAGAGATGAGACTGAAAAAGGTGAGAGATGGTTGAAAAAGGAGATGGGGTTGACAAAAATAAGATAGCTGAAAAAGGACTGAAAAGAATGAACTGAACAGGGTAAGAGATGGTTTAAAAAAGGTGAAAGACTGAATTTAAAAAAAAAAAAAATGGCAGGTTAAAAAAAAAAAAAAAAAAAAAAAAAGGGAAGAGACTGGGTAAAAAGGGAGGAGTGTTGGAGTAAAGATTCACTCCATCCCAACCTACCTATGCACATCAATTCACTACACACAGATAGTACACAAATGCCCTAATGATTCTACACACTCTCCTCTATCCCTCTGTCTAGCATTACTCATCTCTCCTCATGTTTAAAGCTGTATGCTCAGATGGCTATTCGTCTTCCTTGAATCGTCCACACCTCGCTTCAATACTGAGTTATATTTCTCGTCGTTTACCTGAGGCTATAACTTATCTTTTCACAGTAGAGAGAGTCGCTTCACAGTCAAGAGAAACGGACTTAAAAGAAACAATACATCTGTTCTTGTCTGACTTCCTTTGTGCTTTGTAACTGTGACATCAGAACTCCTCCCAGCCATTTCTATCTTTTGCAATTGATCTGGCTTCTCTTCCCTTCCCTTCCCTTCCCTCACACACACACACACACACACACACACACACACAAACACACACACACACACACACACTGCACAGCCACATTCTCTATTATAATTCCCACCACGCTTGGCTGGACCACGAGACATCCCTTGCATATGGCACACTCATAACTGGATACCTCTTGCAGTCTTCCTTCCGTCTCTCTTACGTAGCCACTCTTGCATATACAGTGCACTCATAATTGGCCGCGTCTTGCAATCTTCCTTCCACAGGGCTGCCTCTCTTACGTACCCTCTCTTGCATATACAGAGCACTCAGAATTACGTACCTCTTACAATATTCCTTCCAAGACGTCTCCATCTCTTACGTACCCACCTAAAGCACGGCACAATAAGGCGTTACTACCAACCTCTCTCTTGCATATGGCACGTACAAGACTACTAACCACACTTAACCCCCGTGCCTCTGTGCAATATCCTGACCTCTCTTAGTCTTCTGCAGTTTCCCCCTAAAAACTTATACCCTCCACAACTTTTCCCTATTTTCTCGTTTTCTTCGTGGCACCCTCCTTGCTGTCTTCATTCACCGCCACGTCATTTGCATTTCAACTCCTCTCTCATCTAACCTAACCTATTCTAACTTAAATTCTAACCTTAACAAGCGTAATTCGTAAGGAGGCTAAATGGAGAATACTGGGTCAATTGAATGTACTTGACTTCTCCCTAACCTATTATGGTGAGTGTGCAGCACCCGTCTTTCCACACATTCTTATCCTTCACCTATCTTGACCCAATCTAACAAAATCTAACCTAACCTAACCCATCCCTTAGCAACCTTACCTTACCTTACCTTACTTTACCTTTCCTTACCTTTCCTTTCCTTACCTTACATTACATTACATTACCTTTCCTTACTTTACCTTTCCTTACCTCACCTTACCTTACCTTACCATTCCTTACCTTACCTTACCTCACCATACCTTACCTTACCTTTCCTTCCCTTACCTTTCCTTACCTTACCTTTCCTTACCTCACCTTACCTTTCCTTACCTTACCTTACCTTACCTTACCTTTCCTTACCTTTCCATACCTTACCTTACCCGACCGAGCCTCACATTACCCACCTTACCTGTCTAGCCTTACCTGGTGTGAGCGTAGATTATCAACCACACAGGTGAGTTTAATCGTTCTGCCGGCCACCACAGTCACGTTGTGTGGCGTTGTGGTGGAGAGGGACGGCCGTATAGCTGGGGGGGGGGAGGAGTTAGTGTTGGCAGTGGGGAGAGGGGAGACGAGGGGGTTAGTGTTGGCAGTGGGAGGAGAGGGGGGAAAACGTTGGCAATGGTGGTGGTGGAGAATTTTAATGGTGGAAATTGTAGTATAGGTGGTGGTGGTGGTGATATTATTATTATTATTATTATTATCATTATTATTATTATTATTAGAAGCAGTAGTAGTAGTAGTAGTAGTAGTAGTAGTAGTAGCAGCAGCAGCAGCAGCAGCAGCAGCAGCAGCAGCAGCAGCAGCAGTAGTAGTAGTAGTAGTAGTAGTGGTAGTGGTGGTGGTGGTGGTGATGATCATAGTGTTGGTGCTTGACAGTGGTGGCAGTGTTGGTAACAGTAGTAGTAACAGTCATAATGAGTGGTGGTAGTGTTAATAGCAGCGATAGTTGTGGTACTGGTGGTAGTAGTAGTGGTGGCAGTGTTGGTAGCAGTAGTATTAATAGTCATACTGAGTGGTGGTAGTGTTAATAGTAGCGATAGTACTAGTAGTGGCAGTAGTGGTGGTAGCCGTAGTAGTAGTGGTAGTAGTGTTAACAATAGCGATAGTCGTGGTGATGTTGGTAGGAGACTAAGAATGTTGGCAATAGGATAAATCAGTGTTGGCAATACTAATGAGGGAAATACTGGTGGCTGATATTGGCAGAGAGATCCAGGTGTTGGCAATGAGGTCAGTGTGTTGGCAATAATCTGTGGTTTTTCATATTTTACAATTAATGATGAAAAATGAAAATCAGGCGGGTTTATGTGTACCATTACTGGGACAAAGGCTTTATTTAATGAGAGAGAGAGAGAGAGAGAGAGAGAGAGAGAGAGAGAGAGAGAGAGAGAGAGAGAGAGAGAGAGAGAGAGAATATCACACACAGAGAAAGGTAAAGCAAGAGACAGAGACAGGGATAAAGGAGAGAGAGAGAGAGAGAGAGAGAGAGAGAGAGAGAGAGAGAGAGAGAGAGAGAGAGAGAAGACAAAGAAAATCAAAGACACAAAGACAATTAGAGCCAGGGGAGAAAGAGAGAGAGAGAGAGAGCAAGACAATAACCTTAGCATGAGAAATGGCGGGAAGCAGGGCAGGGTGGCAATATCTGAGAGAGAGAGAGAGAGAGAGAGAGAGAGAGAGAGAGAGAGAGAGAGAGAGAGAGAGAGAGAGAGAGATGAATTGGTAGATTATTTCATGAAAGTTTAATTCAGATAGACAGACAGCCGCATAGACAGATAGATATATAATCAGATAGACAGACAGAGAGACAGATGGATAGATGAATAGACAGACAGACAGGCAGACACAAATAAACAGATAGATAGACAGGGAGACACAGATAAACAGACAGACAGACGTATGGATGGAGGGAGACAGATAGATAGATAGACAGACATAAAACCCCCCGCGCCTCACTGCATTACTAAAGTGAAACATCTAATTAACCCTTCATCTACACTGATACATGCTTCACTACCATCACAGAAGCCCTTTACATACATACATACATACATATTTACATACATACATACATACGAAATATATACATACATACACATAAATATACATACATAGTGTACATAAACAAATATTTACATACATACATATATACATATATATACTGTACATACATACATACCGTACATAACATACATACATACATAGCATACATACACACATAATACATACATATACATACACACATACATATATACATTCATACACCTGTCGTAATCCCTCCATGTTCAGTAGTTCGTATTATTTTCCTTAATTACAAACGACAGTTAACGAACATAAAAAAATACCGGTATTAAAACAAGGTAATGAAAGAATGTAATAATAATAATAATAATAATAATAATAATAATATCATCATCATCATCGCCACCACCACCATCATCAATCATCATCATCATCACCATTACCATCATCACTATCACCATCAGCTACGTTAATCCCAGACCCGCATCGCTCCCATATACCCTGCGTCGGCGGCGTAAACACATCAATCAACCCTTAACGCTAAAGTGACACCTGAGGCGAATGACGCTCTCTCTCCATCCATTCCCGGGAAGAGGCAGGACGTCCTCATTAGTCTACCCCTTGAGAGAGAGAGAGAGAGAGAGAGAGAGAGAGAGAGAGAGAGAGGTGGACAGATATGCAGACAGACAGACAGATGGATAGATAGATACTGAGAGAGAGAGAGAGAGAGAGAGAGAGAGAGAGAGAGAGAGGTGGACAGATATACAGATAAACAGAGACAGACAGACAGACAGACAGACATATATAAAGACTGAGAGAAAAACAATAAAACTGACAGATTAAGCAGTAAAAATATGAATACAAAACAAGAAAAAATCAAAAACAAAAAAACAAAAAACAAACAATAAACAGCAAAATAAAAACAATGATACTAAACATCAAGGAATAAAGGTAAAACAAGAAAACACTAAACAGTAAACGACAAGACAAAACAATAAAAAATAAAACAATAAAAACAAAACAATGAAAGACAAAACACTAATAATAATAAACACTAATAATAATAAAAACAAAACAAGGAAAGACAAAACACTAATAATGATAAATGGCGAAGCAATAAGAAACAAAACAATGAAAGACAAAACAATAAAGGACAAAACAATAAGAAAGTACAGGAAACAAAAAGGCAACGCCAAAAATATATAACCACACATAAAAACAACAAAAACAATAAAGAAAATATAACTTTAAACAAGAACCTGAAGCAAAAAAAAAAACAAGAAAATAAACAGGTAAAGAAATACAACCAAAACAAATCAAAGAAATAATGACAAAAAACAAAGCAAAACAAGGCAAGAAAATACGAAAATAAAAAAGAACGAAAAACAAAGAAAAACAACAAAAACAAAGACTATCCCAAACTCACCCGCCCCCCCCATCCATCATCCTCTACCGCACTGGCCATCAGGTGTCCAAGGGCCTGTGGTTAAGCGATTTAGTCCACATATTTAAGGGAAAGGGTTGCCTGGCCCCCCTCCCCAACCCCTGAGCGGCATCATGTGAGCAATATACCCTAACTGTCTCTTGGAAGTGATCTCTTATGGAACCACCTGTGCCCGCTCTCTCTGTCTGTCTGTCTCTCTCTCTAATTTACTGATTTCTTTCTTTCCAATCTCTTCCTCTCTCTCTCTCTCTCTCTAATTTACTGATTTCTTTCTTTCCAATCTCTTCCACTCCTCCCTCCCTCTCTCTCTCTCTCTCTCTCTCTCTAATTTACTGATTTCTTTCTTTCCAATCTCTTCCACTCCTCCCTCTCTCTCTCTCTCTCTCTCTCTCTCTCTGTTGGTAATATGGTTACCACCCAACGTAAATCGTTTCCGGGATTACGTGAAAGCATTTAGCTTGTCCCCCGTTGTAGAGTGCCCTGTAAGGCAGTACTACATGGCGTGAGTGGATGGTGGGGGATGTCGCCTACCAGCAGAAAATGAAAAATAAACAAACACAAAAATAATCAAAAAGAAAATATGATAAACAAATGACTCAATAAAAACAATAACGACATAAGATACAAAATAAAACAAATAAAACAAATAACAAAAAGAAACTCCAACAGAATAACAATAAAAAATAAATGGTAAAACAGTAAACAAACTAGACCAAAAAAACACCAACAAACACAACACAAATAAAAACAAATACATAGAGCACAGAAGTAAACAAAAACACAGCACAGAAAAAAAACACAAACAGTACACAAATAAACAAACAAATAAACACCACAAATAAACACATAAACAGTACACAAATAAAAACAGAAATAAACACAGTACACAAATTAAAACAATGCACAAACTATACAAACACAAATAAACACAGCAATAAACACAGTACACATAAACAGCAAACACGTAAACATAAACACAGTAAACAAATACAGTGGAAGCAATAAACAAATAAAACACTACATAAACACACAAAATACATCAATAAACACAAATAAACATTGGCGCACTCCCAGATAAGGCAGAGATAAGCAGTGATAACATGTCAGGAAGATTAATAAAGAGTATAATACCACGTCCTGTGTGTGTGTGTGTGTGTGTGTGTGTGTGTGTGTGTGTGTGTGTGTGTGTGTGTGTGTGTGTGTGTGTGTGTGTGTGTGTGTGTACAGTATACATATATCAGCTGGATCTGCACAACCAGTTAATATCCTCAGTCCCCCACGTACACACACACACACACACACACACACACATACACACTTCACGTTGCCTGTGTGTGTGTGTGTGTGTGTGTGTGTGTGTGTGTGTGTGTGTGTGTGTGTGTGTGTGTGTGTGTGTTCATTACCTCAGCCTTTGTTTCACTATATTGCTCTCACTCGTATCAGCAGACCTACAATGCCCGTATTCACGTTGAGGAAGCTCCCTAACACCTTTTCAAATGCGATTTATTTTGCTTTGTACGCCTTACTGTCCTCATATGTGTTACATAAATCCAATATCGCCATACTTTGCATCAATAACGTACTAAAGGATATTCACCAGCCATATCTAAAAATGAATCGCTAAGGAAGAGGTGTTAGGGAGTTCCTTACCTGACAGAAATACGGGCTAATTATCTCTTTCAGGTGGTGAACGTCTTGGTTGTAATTACCTGAGATGGAAAGATAGCTAGGTTTCTGTGCCATCCAATCTTTTCACATTAGACAGGCGATAGATAGACAGAGATGGATAGATAGACAGATAGGTACAGATGGATAGATAGATATAGATTATACACAGATACTGATAATGAAAGACAGACAGACAGGTACAGAGAGACAGAGACAGACAGATAGCTAAGTCAACTAATTCACCCAGATATCCACCCATTTTCCACTTAATTAAGAGGCCCCTCAATCACCCAATCTCGCAGTGACACCTAGGGCATTACAGGTACAATTATCGGGACTCTAATTAATCAGGGTTAATTAGCAGGACTCACCTTGGGGGGCGAGGGCGGCGGCGGGGCAGAGGAGTAGCGCCGTCAGAAGCAGAGGCAGCACGGCAGACCTGGGACGAGGCGGCTGTCTGCTCTTCCCCTCAGCAGAGTCGAAGATGGTGGGATGTCCTCGGTCTCTTCTGCTCATATTACAGAAGAGGGTCGTGTTAGAGTCACCTTTCCCTCCTTCAGCAGCTTCTTGGAGGCTTGGAGCTCCTCGTTTTCTCCTGATGTCGCTGATGGGGGTCGATTTAGAGTCACTTTTCCCTCCTTCAGTAAACTCCAAGGCCTTCTGACGTCCACTGTGTCTCCTGGATGTCAAACAGAGGAGGGGTATTTTGGTGTCAACTCTGCCTTCTTCGGGAAATTCTTGGAGGCTCTGAGGTCCCCGTTTTCTCCTGACTGTACAGAAGGGGGGTGTTATGGAATCTTCTGTGCCTCCTTCCGCAGACCTGAAGGGTATGTAGGGTTCTTGGATTGTTCTCATTGCGTTGCAGGAGAACAGCTTAGAATCTCCTGTCTCTTCAGCATCTTCGAATGCGCTGTGAGGTTCCCCAGTTCTGAAGACAAAGCAGAAAGGGAGAGTAATCAAGTCTCGTGTCTGTCCTTCAAGTCTTCTTTCATGGCCTCTTAGTCCTTGGTCTTGAAGATGGGACCAGATAGGAAGACCAGAGGGGACAAAGAGTCTGGCGGTGGTCTTACTATAAAAAGTGGAGGGCGTGCTTTGGGAATCCCTTGTGTTTCCATCAGCAGAATCAACTTGGCTTGTAGTAGCTTCTGTTTCATGGCCACTTGGTCCTCGGTCCTGAAGTTGTGGGAGACCAGAGAGACCAAAAGAGGGAGCTGAGGTCCTTTCCTTTGTTGATCTCATAAGAACAGTGTCAGCGTCTCTACTATCTTCAGTAAACCACACTAGTATTCCTTCAAGACCACTTTCATGCCCTTCAGGTCCTTGGTCCTGAAGCTGTGAAGGACCAGGAAGACCACTGAGTCCAGAAGTGATCATGGTTTTCATTCCAGGATACATAAGGAGGACGGTTTTGATAATTTCCCTACGTCCTTTGCCAAAACAAAAGGACATTGTCTTTGAGTCACTCAGGCACCGTCTTAGTCCTCGGTCTTGAAATTGTGACTGGCTAGGGAGACCAGGAAGGCCACTAAATGCTGTGGTCTCCGTTGGTCTCGTATTTCTAGCACTTCTTAGCTTCAGAATAGGGGTCTTCGAGGACATGATGTTAGACTGAGAGGAACACTGACACTGCACCAGATGAGTCAAAATGTTCTCCAAGTTCTTCCCAGGTTGAGATGAGCTAGTAATGGGGGCCAGTGAGTCAGAGGGAGACCTGGCTGAGTCACCATTGGGTAAATTCTGACCACTGCTGGGTAACTGCAGGTCACTGTTGAGTAAATGTGAGTCACTGGCTGTTACTAAAGATTCGTTGATAAGCAGAGTTGAGAGGGGTATCAATGAGTTGCTGGTGTTTAACAGGTCACTATTTGAGAGTGACTCACTCATGATCACAACAGATTTGCTCACAGCCACAGCAGACTCGCTCTTGGAAATATGCAAGTCACTGTTGCCCATCACTGAGTCACAGTCATGTATAGTCGCATCACACATAATTATAGATGACTGAAGTATACATCTGCTACTTATAATTGCTGTTTCAACACCCTGGTATCCCGAACTCAATTTCACAGGGCATATGACACCTTCAGGATTCAGGAAAGTTATAGGAAAAGGAATTACATCTTTTTCTGTGAGCCATCTTTAAAACCCATCTGACAGGGGGGTGCAGCGCTCAGCTGAATGAAATCGACTGTTGCTGGCAAGAATTAAATCACCAAATACGCACTTCAAAGGGCTGCTCGAGACAGGCTTTGAAGCTTCGACTCCCGTAAAAATCGTTGTTGTTAGCCTGAGTAAAATCACCAAGTCCACATTAAGCGCTGAAAGGGCTTTGTTGAGAGAGATTTTGTATGTATCTGTGGCTCCCTCAGCTTATCAAAATCGTCCGGATGTTTGGTAGGCTACAATACAGACGTCCAAATGAAGCTTCAAGGATTTAGCATCCGTACTGAACCACTTCTCTGCCAACTCAAGAGTACTCCCACTTGTCGACTCCCTAACACACAGACTGGCACACTCTAACACACGTTCTCATCTCATAATATCTTCTCATGCCTGCCTATTGGATTACTGTGATTTAGATGATCAGTGTTCTAACATTATTTTTCAATCTGCCATTTTAGGGCTGGAGTATGTTTATTTCATTTCCGCTTGTCCTTTTCTTTTTGTAAGTTTTGGCTGTGACATCTACGGTTCTTCTGAGGAAAATCAAAATACTTTAACCTGAACTCTC
>NC_137064.1:2078567-2086067 GCF_032717465.1 Coenobita brevimanus
GCACAAACACCCAATAACACACACACACACACACACACACAAACACCCAATAACACACACACACACACACACACACACACACACACAAAAGATCACCCTACCCAATTAAGTTAAACTCCCCCCTTTGAACTCAGTACCAAAAAAAAAAAAAAAAAAAAGAAAAAGAAAAAGGGAGGGGGAGGGGGAGAGGTCCAGGGGGGGGGTTGCTCTATAGAAAAAAAAGAAAAAAAAAGAAAAAAAAAAGTATTCACATCAGATCATTATCCACGCTACAGGCATTTTATTCAACGTGTAATTAACCGCTGGATAATGAGTGTTGCAATGCCCCGAAATGCAGTATATTATTTTCAACATGCAATGGCTCGCTGGATAGGTGTGTGTTTTTTTTCGATTTGTTTTTTTTGGGGGGCACTTGTTTGGTTTTTAAATGTCAATGGTCGCTCCCTCTGTCCTGTGATGTGTGTGTGTGTGTGTGTGTGTGTGTGTGTGTGTGTGTGTGTGTGTTTTACAGGTGCTTGTGGTGCTTTACTGGCGTGTGGTGGTGGTGGGGGTGAGGGTGTCTGTGGTGTTTTATTTGTGTAGGCGGGTTAGGGGTGGAAATGTGTGTGTGTGTGTGTGTGTGTGTGTGTGTGTGTGTGTGTGTGTGTGTGTGTGTACGTTTTAACATCCTTTAGTATGAACTATTAAACAGAAGAAATGAATAATTACCGTAGTAGAAATAATTCAATAAAGATTTCCTTCCGTCCACACACAAACACACACACACACACCATCATCATCATCATCATCACCATATGCCAACGACTCCTATAAGACATAAAACCACCACCGCCACCACCATCATCATCATCATCATCGTCATCATCATCACCATCATCATCATCATCACCACCACCACCACCACCACCACCACCACCACCATCATCATCATCATCATCATCATCATCATCACCATCATCATCATCATCATCATCATCATCATCATCATCACCACCACCACCACCACCACCACCATCATCATCATCATCATCATCATCATCATCATCACCACCACCACCACCACCACCACCATCATCACCATCACCATCATAATCATCATCATCATCATCACCACCACCACCACCACCACCACCACCACCACCATCATCATCATCATCATCATCACCACCACCACCACCACCACCACCACCACCACCACCACCACCATCATCATCATCATCATCATCATCACCACCACCACCACCACCACCACCACCATCATCATCATCATCACCACCACCACCACCACCACCATCACCATCACCATCATCATCATCATCACCACCACCACCACCACCACCACCACCACCACCATCATCATCACCATCATCACCATCATCATCATCATCAAGCCAAACTCATTCCTTTAATTATAATCGTTTGTGTGTGGTTCAGAAACATAAAAAACATCTAAATAAAACATCAATAAAAACACCTATATAAAAGCAAAGAAAATAATCACGAGAGTACAAAACAAATGGGCCGCACCTTCATCCACCCATCGCCCCAGCCCACGGAATCCCTGAGGAAATAGAAAACGAAAAAAAATAAAAAGGTGGATGGTAGGGGAAGTATTAGGAGAATGGTTTTAGGATAGTCTACCTTGAGCTATATCTATGTCTATCTATCAATCTATCTATTTATCTATATATCTATCTGTCCTGTCTATTTATCTCTATCCATCTATGCCTTTACCTATGTGTAATATTTTATACCTGTGTCTATTTTATCTATCTACCTATCTATCTATCTATCTATCGATGTCTCCTGTCTATATCTATCTCTAATCTGTATATGTTTAGCTAGCTTTCTGTATCTATCTATCTATCTATCAATCTATATCTATCTGTCTATACATTCAATCTATCTATCAGCCCACCTATCTATTATCTATCACTATTATTAACCCTTCACCTTTTTCACCTCAGCTTATGGCCAGGTGTACCGCAGTCACAATGGAGGATGGATTTTGACTAGTAACCAAGGAGACTCATTCCTACCTCACGACTAAGACTCAATGGATTTCACACGACCTGAGAACTTAATTAGTGTGCCAGTTCCCTCAGGTGATAGCCCAGGTAGGTTAATTAGGGGTCAGGTGTGCAGTA
The DNA here is from genome assembly GCF_032717465.1 of Coenobita brevimanus. NCBI lineage: Eukaryota > Metazoa > Arthropoda > Malacostraca > Decapoda > Coenobitidae > Coenobita > Coenobita brevimanus. Next base: position 2,080,715 of record NC_137064.1, read on the forward strand.
ATTAGAGGTGTTAATTATATCTTCATTATATTTGTATAAAATTGAATTGTAGTGGATGGAGAGAGAGAGAGAGAGAGAGAGAGAGAGAGAGAGAGAGAGAGAGACGATGAAGGACGAAGGCAAGTGGAAAGGAATGGGACGAGGATATTCGAATCTCATTATGCAAATTGACGGTAGAAGAGGGATCGAAGTCTAAGTTAGAGGGTTGGATTCCGTATAAGTGTTAGAAGTGTTAGAAGTAGTGTTAGAAGTGTTGAAAGTAGTGTTAGAAGTGTTGAAAGTAGTGTTAGAAGTGTTAGGTGTTAGTGTTGGAAGTGTTAAGTGTTAGAAGTGCTGGAAGTGTTGTGTTGGGAGTGTTAAGTGTTAGAAGTGTTGGAAGTGATAGAAGTGTTAGGAATGTTAGAAGTGTTAAGTGTTAGAAGAGTTGGAAATGTTAAGTGTTAGCAGTATTAGAAGTGTTAGATGTGTTGAAAGTGTTAAGTGTTAGAAGTGTTAAGAGTGTTGGAAATGTTAGAAGTGTTAAGTTTTAGAAGTGTTAGGAGTGTTAGAAGTGTTGGAAGTGTTAGAAGTGTTGGAAATGTTAAGTGTTAGCAGTATTAGAAGTGTTGGAAGTGTTAGAAGTGTTAAGTGTTAGAAGTGTTGGAATTGTTAGAAGTGTTGGAAATGTTAAGTGTTAGAAGTGTTAGTAGTGTTAGATACCGCATGTTTGGGGTGTTAGGAGGGTGTCGGTGGGTGGAAGGGTGTTAGGTGTTATTGTTAGCATTATTAGCTATGTCTTTATCGTTAGTGTTTTTGCTGTCATTGTAGCACTTATCATCATTATCACCATCATCATCATCATCATCATCACCACATCCACTACCACACTCATCATCACCATCATCATATATCATTATCGTTTCCTTCATCATCATCATCAGCAACAACACTACCTTCATCATCATCATCATCATCATCATCATCAGTCATTATCTCAGCATCACCATCTTCGTCTTTTTCATCATCATCATCAACAACAATACCACCATCATCATCATCACCATCATCATCATCATCATCATCATCACTCTTTAATTTTATCTCACCAATCAGGGAACTCAACACGTACACCTGTCCCACGTTCAGGTGATATGTTAGTACTTTCTCTCTCTCTCTCTCTCTCTCTCTCTCTCTCTCTCTCTCTCTCTCTCTCCAATATTCACTCGACTTTTCTCCTCTGGTTTTCTTTCACATCTCCATACCGTTCACTTCCGCCAGAATTTCTCTCTCTCTCTCTCTCTCTCTCTCTCTCTCTCTCTCACACACACACACACACACACACACACACACACACACACACTTTCCTCGCCCTCCCCACTCCTCTTTCCATCAGAAAAGCAAGGCCTTCATAGCACCGTCCACTCCTCTATCATTCATCCTCACTGAGCCCACCACACCTCTCCTACACCCACCACACCTTTCCCACACCCACCACACCTTTCCCACACCCACTACACCTTCTCCTACACCCACCACACCTCTCCCACACCCACTACACCTTTCCCACACCCACCACACCTTTAATACACCCACCACACTTCTCCCACACCCACTACGCCTCTCCCACACCCACTACGTCTCTCCCACACCCACCACACCTCTCCCACACCCACCACACCTTCTCCCCACCCTAATTTAGCACCGCCAGGGGGGAAATGGTGTACCTCTGCGTTTGACGGGACTTAAATGCATTTGTTAATTGCCAAGATGAAAGGAAAAAGACGAGGAACGTTTTATTTATGCAAGGAAAGCGGGGTGAAAAGTTTTAAAATATTTCTCGCCTTTGTTTCGACCTCCGTTCTCAGTCGTCCAATTAAGAGTTATTTTTTTATATGGGTCTTTTTCTTTCATTTGCTCACTCTTTCTCTCTCTCTCTCTTGTTCCCCTGTTCTCTCCCTTTCTCTCTTTTGCTCTAAGTACCTTGTTCTGCATCTCCTGTTCTTGCTCCGTCCGGCTAACTATTTTCCTCTCTCTCTCTCTCTCACTCTCTCTCTCTCACACACACACACACACCAAATCCATTTCCTCCTCTGCTTCTTTTTCCTCTCTAGAGTTTTTTTTTCCTGCGTCTTTCTTGCTTTCTGCCTCAGTTTCCCTTCCTATTTTCTTTTTCTAATTTCTCAAATCTCGTTTTCTTTGGATTTAACTAACTCCTCTCCCTCTCTCTCTCTCTCTCTCTCTCTCTCTTCATGCGTCTTTTCCTTTCTTCTCTTTTTTTCTATTTGCTTTGTCCTTTCTCTCTCTCTCTCTCTCTCTCTCTCTCTCTCTCTCTCTCCATGCGTATTTTCCTTTCTTTATTTCCCTCTTTATTCGCATTTCCCTTTTTCTTTTTCAGTCTCTCTCTCTCTCTTTCTCTCTCTCTCTCGTACACCCATATACTCTCCGTTCTTTTTCACAGTGAGCCATAACTTAAGTCAGTGGGGGGGCGGAGTAGATTGGAGAGAGAGAGAGAGAGAGAGAGAGAGAGAGAGAGAGAGACACACACACACACACACACACACACACACACACACACACACACACACACACACTGAAACCAGGGAGGGCATAAAAGCAATGGATAGGAAGGGAGGAAGGAAAATGAAACAGGGAGGAGAAATGAAACGACAGGGAGAATATACAGTAGAGGAAGGGAGAAAGGGAGAAGGAGGAAGGGAGAAAGATGGAGAAGAGGGAAGAAGGAGAAGAGATGGAGAAGAGGAGGGGAGGAAAGGAGAAAGGAGGAAGAGAGAAGGAGGAGAGAGAGAGAGGAAAGAAGGAAGAGAGATGGAGAAGAGGAGGGGAGGAAAGGAGAAAGGAGGAAGAGAGAAGGAGAAGAGGGGGGAGAGAGAGGAAAGAAGGAAGAGAGATGGAAAAGTGGACGAGAGGAAGGAGGAAGGAAGAAGGAAAAAAGTTAGAGAAGAGGAGGGAAGAAGGAGAGAAGGAAGAGGGAAGAAAGATGGAAGAGGGAAGAAAGAGAGAAATAGGAAGGAAGAAGGATGGAAAAGAGGAGGGGAGGAAGGGAGAAGGAAGAGGGAAGAGAGGTGGAAAAGAGAAGGGGAGGAAGCAGGAAGGAAGAAAGATTGAGAAGAGGAGGGAAGAGAGAAGGAGGAAGGAAGAATGATGGAGAATAGGAAGGAAAGAGAGAGGAAGAAAGGGAGAGAGATGGAAAAGAGGAGGGAGAAAAGAGAGAAGGAGGAAGGGAGGAGGAGGGAGAAGAGGAGGGAACGGGAAGGGAGAGGAAGGATTAAGAAGGGAGAAAGGAAGGTAGGGAGAAGAGGGAGACTAAAAGACAAGGAAGGGAGAAAAGAAAGGAAGGAAGGAAGGAAGAAGGAAGAGAGAGAGAGAGAGAGAGAGAGAGAGAGAGAGACAGAGACAGAGAGACAGAGAGAGAGAGAGAGAGAGAGAGAGAGAGGATGAAACAGTGGGAGAGGGAATGGAATGCAGATGAAGAGGAAAGAGAAGGAGGGAATTACGGAGAGAGAGATTTGTTTGCTCTCTCTCTCTCTCTCTCTCTCTACTCTCTCTCTCTCTCTCTCTCTCTCTCGTATTTATATGCCTCCTTTATTTACCTCTCTTTCTTCCCGTATTGTTTCTCTCTCTCTCTCTCTCCCTCTCTCTCTCTCTCTTTCTCTCTCTCTCTCTCTCTCATGGCCTTATTTCCCCAGAGATGAGCTGACGATGCACCCACCCCACCCCATTACTCAGCCTGGATTTACTCATCTCTCTCTCTCTCTCTCTCTCTCACACACACACACACACACACACACACACACACACACACACACACACACACACACACACACACACACACACATTCACCCACACAAAGCCAATACATATCACACACACACACACACACACACACATATCCATCCCCCACACAAAGGCAATACATATCACACACACACACACACACACACACACACACACACACACACACACACATATCCATCCCCCACACAAAGCCAATACATATCACACACACACACACACACACACACACACACACACACACACACACACACACATTCACCCACACAAAGCCAATACATATCACACACACACACACACACATATCCATCCCTCACACAAAGGCAATACATATCACACACACACACACACACACACACACACACACACACACACACACACACATATCCATCCCCCACACAAAGCCAATACATATCACACACACACACACACACACACACACACACACACACACACACACACAATACACATACAACCCCCACACAAAGCCAATACACACACACACACACACACACACACACACACACACACACACACACACACACACACACATACAGCCCCCACACAAAGCCAATACATATCTCACACACACACACACACACACACACACACACACACACACACACACACACACACATACAGCCCCACACAAAGCCAATACATATCACACACACACACACACACACACACACACACACACACATATACATTCATCTCCCCACACAAAGCCAATACATATCACACACACACACACACACACACACACACACACACACACACACACACACACACACACACATATACATTCATCTCCCCACACACAAAGCCAATACATATCACACACACACACACACACACACACACACACACACACACACACACACACACACACACACACACATATCCATACATCTCCCCACACACAAAGCCAATACATATCAAACACACACACACACACACACACACACACGCACGCACACCTGTCAATCATCTCAGGTACCCTCCTAATTAACGATATTTTATCTTAAATATTAAAAAAAAGAAAAAAAAATATTCATAGATATTTGATGCCTGGCTGATATGTTAAACTGAGTGGTGGAAATTGACACTGAGTGGGCGAGTGGCGAGTGGGTGAGTGAGTGGGTGAGTGGATGGGTGAAAAAGAAGTGAGGGATAGTGAGTGAGTGAGTGAGTTGTGAGTGGGTGAAATGGGAGGGTGAGTGAATGGGTGAGTGGATGAATGAAAAAAAATGAGAGGTAGTGAGTGGGTGAGAGAGGGGAGTGGGTGAGTGAGGGAGTGAGTGAGTGGGTGAGTGAGTAGGTGAGTGTGTGAGTGGGAATTGGTAGTGAGTGGTCAGTGATAGGTAAGAGGGAGAGTGAGTGGTGAAAGTGGCTAGTGAGGAGATGAGTGGGTGGTGGATGGGTGGTGAGTGAGTGGTGAGTGAGTGGTGAGTGAGTGGTGATGTCTTCCTTTATGCTATAGTCTGAGCCAAGTGAAGGTGAAAAGAGTAGAGTGAAGGACGAAAATCTGGGCCAAGTTGAGTGAATAATAATAATAATA
>NC_137064.1:2091067-2093567 GCF_032717465.1 Coenobita brevimanus
TGTTCTATACGTTTGTTGTTTATTTATATCATTTTTCCTCCCTTTTCTACACACACACACACACACACACACACACACACACACACACACACATCACTCCTTTACCTTCACACACACAAAAATACAACATACCCCTCCTCTACCTTCACACACACACACACACACACACACACACACACACACACACACACACACACACACACACACACACACACACACGGCAAAATCTGACAAAGAAAAACACGGTAAAACATTCTTCCATCCAGACCTGGAGGAAAAAAAAACGAAGGCTTACCCTTAAAAAGAATTTCTCTCTCTCTCTCTCTCTCTCTCTCTCTCTCTCTCTCTCTCTCTCATGTCCTTCAATTCTCCTGTACGTATCTATATCTAAGCAGGTCTATCTACACTATTTATCTATCTGTCTGTCTATCTATCTATCTGTCTGTTACGTTTGTCTGTCTCTACCTCTAATCACTGCCTGTTTCTGTCTGTCTGCCTTTCTATTTCTCTCTCTCTCTCTCTCTCTCTCTCTCTCTCTCTCTCTCATTTTTATCATTTTCATTCGTCCCTTCTATACATCCTCCTCATCTTCCGCTTCATCTCTCTCTCTCTCTCTCTCTCTCTTCCCTCTGGTCTGGCTGCATCTGGTCGACTTGCAGTATATATGGGGAAATAAAATGGCGAACTCTCCCTGGCTTTGATGGAGAGAGAGAGAGAGAGAGAGAGAGAGAGAGAGAGAGAGAGAGAGAGAGAGAGAGAGAGAGATTTTTTAATATAAAAAAATAAAAACAATATATATTATAAGAGAGAGAGAGAGAGAGAGAGAGAGAGAGAGAGAGAGAGAGAGAGAGAGAATTTAATATGGAAAAATAAAAACACAATATATGATAAGAGAGAGAGAGAGAGAGAGAGAGAGAGATTTAATATGGAAAAATGAAAACACAATATATGATGAAAGAGAGAGAGAGAGAGAGAGAGAGAGAGAGAGAGAGAGAGAGAGAGAGAGAGAGAGCTCTAATATGGTAAAATGAAAACACAATATATAATGAAAGACAGTAATCTAGAAAAAGGAAAATAATATATATATATATAGATATATATATATATATATATATATATTATATATTATATATATATATATATATATATATATATATATATATATATATATATATATATATATATATGAGAGAGAGAGAGAGAGAGGTGTTGAGGCAGACAGACCAGCCAGAAAACGCATCCCACACACACACACACACACACACACACACACACACACACACATAAAAGAAAAGTGGATTTGGCTTCGTGAGTTTGTATAGGGATTTTGAAAAAGCGATTGTTTGGAAGGTGAAGGGTAGAGAGAGAGAGAGAGAGAGAGAATGCTGTAGTGAGAAAAATGCATCAGTAAAGGAAATGTGTGTGTGTGTGTGTGTGTGTGTGTGTGTGTGTGTGTGTGTGTGTGTGTGTGTGTGAGAGAGAGAGAGAGAGAGAGAGAGAGAGAGGACAGTCAAGCCGAAAGCGAAACCAAAAAAAAAACTCAGCCACAAGAATACAATTAAATATCTAAAAAAAACACAAAGCACTCACTCAAAATAAAAAGAAAAAAAGAAAAAGAAAAGAAAATAATACCCCCAGCTCAAAGAAAACGGGAATGAGAGAGAAAACGCGTGGAGGGGGGACTTCATCTTTCTGGCGTAAAAAGGACGATTAAAATGAGAGTGTTGTAGGCCGGTTCATTTTCCTGGGATGAGGTTTAGCTGGGTAGGAAAAAATGAGAGAGGAGCTGTCTTGATGATGAGTGGGGTGAGTGGGAGTGGGTGTGGGGGAGTGGGGGAGTTGGAGTGAGTGGGGGAGTGGGAGTGCGTTTGGGAGTGGGTGTGGGAGGGAGTGAGTGGGAGTGGGAGAGGGAGTGGGTGTGGGAGTGGGTGTGGGTGTGGGGGAGTTGGGGGGAGTGGGGGAGTTGGGGAGAGTGGGGAATTTGGGGAGGTAATTACTGTGGGAGAGTGGAAGGGGGAGAGTGGGGGATGGAGAGTGGGACTGAGTGGGAGAGTTCAGGAGAGTGGAGAATGGGGGAGAGTATGGAACTAGGGAGAGTGGGGGAGTGGGATATGGGGAGTGGGGAGTAGGAGTGGGGTATGGGGAGTGGGAGTGGGGGAGTGAGAAATAAGAGTGGGGAGAGTGGGGGACTGGGACTTGGGAGAGTGGGGGTGTGGGGAATGGGAGTGGGAAAGAGGGGGTGGGAGGGGTCAGGGGAAGGGGTGACTGGAGTGGGGAAGGAGGGAAGGGGAGAGAGAGCAGTGAAGTATGGAGGGCGAGTGGGAGGCAGAAAATGGTAGGTAGGAAGTGGGGGAGGTAGGGAGTGGGGGAGGTAGGGAGTGGGGAGGTAGGGAATGGTGAGTTATGGGGTAGGGGAGGTTAGGAGGGAGAAGGAGAAAAGTGGAAGAGATATGCAGTGAAAAGTATTGGAAGGAATATATATACAGAGAGAGAGAGAGAG
>NC_137064.1:2096067-2098567 GCF_032717465.1 Coenobita brevimanus
AAGAGGTGTTCAAGGGAGTTCCATTAAGTTTCTCACAGGTTAACAAGTTTCTAGAGTCACCTCATTAGCTGTTTCACCTTCAGGGGCAGGTGGTTTTAGGCTAAGTCGCTCGTTGGAAATAATCAAGGCAGGAGTCCAAGGGTGAGAGACAGGTGGTGGCGGAGAGGAGCTACGTACACCCTAACTCCACCGTGGCCGAAGCCTGACTGACTGCACTTGCCCTACGCTGCTGCTTAAAAGAGGGGAAAGGGACTTGGGTAGGGGCATAGGGGGTGGGGAAGGGGCTAGGGGAGGGGAAAGGAGGGGGAGATAGGGAGAAATTGGAGGGATTCTGGGGAGGGGGAGAGAAAGGATAGAGGAGGGGGAGAGAAGGGAAGGAGGAGAGGAGAGAATGAGGGTAGGGGAGTGGGAGGTATCTGAGGGGAGTGGGAGGGTGAGGGGAAGGGTAGAGTGATTCTGGGGAGGGGGAGAGAAGGGGGAGGGGAAAAGCGGGGTACACTGTGAGAAAAATGGAGAGGGGGGGGGAGGAGCAAGGTCCGTAACGTGCAAAATAAATCGCTAAGGAAGAGGTGTTAGGGAGCTCCTTAACCTCTTCACTCCGATGACACACAGGAATAAATTAACCGGTATGGAGGTGCTTGAGAGTCCCCTTGCTTGACAAGAATACGGGACTAGGCCTTGGGTTTCTTCTTCATATTTTTTTCTTACAATAATCATCATCATCATCATCATCATCATCATCATCATCATCATCATCATCACCACCACCAACAACAACAACAACCAACAACAACAACAACACCCTGACCCATTTTGCCCACCAAAGAAGGGGTGAGATAAGGTCAAGAAGAAGAAGAAGAAGAAGAACAAGAACAAGAAGAACAGGTAGGATACAGAAAGAGGTATCAACAGCATGCAAAGTGAAATGGGCCAGACACTCATTCACTCACCATTCAAGTCCCTGGAATCCTCACCCTGACTCAAAGGCCTATATTTGCATGTAGTTTTTTTGGGGTATTTTCTGTGTATTAATTCGGTTCTCTGCTTTGAGAGAGAGAGAGAGAGAGAGAGAGAGAGAGAGAGAGAGAGAGAGAGAGAGAGAGAGAGAGAGAGAGAACGTACCGAAGACAAAGGGAGGGTGGAAGAAAGGGAGGGAGGGAACAGGAAAGGGTGGGAAGATGGAAGGGAGGGAGGGAGGAGAGAAGATGGAGGAAACATGGAGGAAAGATGGAGGGAAGGAAATCCTGAATCTTGATGGAAAGGGCTCAAGAAACACAAGAGAGGGGGAAGAGGGAGAGAGAGAGGTGAGTGGGATTAAGGGAAGAAAGGTGTTGAAGTGGAAGAAGAGGCGGACCGAGGCAGAGGAATTAGTAGGCGAGGGTAATATCCAGGTGGGTAGGGTAGGGTAGGGTTGGGTTGGGTTGGGTTGGGTTGGGTTGGGTTGCGTAGGGTAGGGTTGGGTTGCGTAGGGTACGGTAAGGTAGGGCAGGGCAGGGCAGGGTAGGGTAGGGTAGGGTAGGGTAGGGTAGGGTAGGGTAGGGTAGGGTTGGGTTGGGTTGGGTTGGGTTGGGTTGGGTTGGGTTGGGTTGGGTTGGGTTGGGTCGGGTTGGGTTGGTTAGATTACGTTAGTTAGAGAGAGAGAGAGAGAGAGAGAGAGAGATTAAGAAGAGGAGGGTGGGCGTGTTAATATTGAGGGAGGGAGGGAGGGAGGGAGGGAGGTGCAGAGGGAGAAGGAGAATAAGGAAGTGAAAAATTAAGGGAGAACACACAATATCCTCCCTGAGAAATATCACCCTATACGTCGCTCACCTCTACCTGGCTCAGATGTTCGTCCTTTCTCAGTATATATCGCGTAGGTGCCTATCTATACAAACATCCCTTAACTCCCTCCCTAACGCCAGAAAGGACGATGGTGGACTGCAGGAGGAGGGTAAGTTCAGACTGTAGTGCACTGGGTTCACTTTTCTGATGAACCTGGCTATAACTACTACTACTACTACTGCTACTACCACTACTACAACACCTACTACTACTACTACTACTACAACTACCACCACCACCACCACCACATACTACTATTACTACTACCACCACCACTACTACTACTACTACTACTACTACTATTACTACTACTACTACTAGCAGAAAAAGACAATGTTTCGGCTCTACATCCTTTCCACAGTACTTCTTCGTGACTAGCATCATATTACAGTGCAACTCTATTGTTACTACCCAGCATTCAAGACGGAGAGACGGAGAGATGGCGATTTTAGGCCAAGTTAACGAGGGGAGAGAGAGAGAGAGAGAGAGAGAGAGAGAGAGAGAGAGAGAGAGAGAGAGAGAGAGAGAGAGAGAAGCATAAATCACGATCGTAATACCCTTCTTTCTCTAACCTGACCTATAATTGCCATCTCTCCATCGTGAATGCTGAGTTCTAACAATACATCAACACTAAATCACCCTGCTAGTCACGAAGAAGTGCTATGGACAGGATGTAGAG
>NC_137064.1:2103567-2108567 GCF_032717465.1 Coenobita brevimanus
GGAGGAGGAGGAGGAGGAGGAGGAGGAGGAGGAGGAGGAGGAGGAGGAGATGATGATGATGATGAAGAAAAGATGAATATGAAGAAGAAGAGGAAGAAGAAGAAGTAGAAGAGAAGGAGGAGGAGGAGGAGGAGGAGGAGGAAAAGGGGATGATGATGATGATGATAAGAAGAGGAGGAGGAGGAGGAGGAGACGATGATGATGATGAAAAGAAGAAGAAGAAGAAGAAGAAGAAGGAGGAGGAGGAGGAGGAGGCAAAGTCTTCTGAAAGGCTTTGAATTTTTCCTCATGGCAAATAAACCAATTGGAGAGAGAGAGAGAGAGAGAGAGAGAGAGAGAGAGAGAGAGAGAGCAGTAAAGTCTGTCCCTTGCCGATCTCACCCTCTGCTTGAGCGTGTGTGTGTGTGTGTGTGTGTGTGTGTGTGTGTGTGTGTGTGTAAATAATTGTTCTTTGTTTTCGATAAGGGTATGAGGTTTCTAGTTTACACACACACACACACACACACACACGCAGAAAATGATCCCCTCCATAAACACCCCAAACCACCTTCACATAAATCACAGGTAAACACACACACACACACACACACACACACACACACACACACACACACACAAAACAGCAATTCCACAAACACTGCTTCCTCTCGCCGCAAACACACACACGCAGAGTCTATGAGTGCCTTGGGACGGGGGTTGCTGCTCTCTCTCTCTCTCTCTCTTCAATGTCTCCCCTTCATCATTTCCCCATTATCTACTCCCACTGCCACACCCACGCCCACACCAGCAGACACAGCCCTTCCCTTCAGTAACTCTTTCCTTGTCAGTCACATCTTTCATATTTTTCATCCTTCATTCACTTTCTTAGACTCTCTCTCTCTCTCTCTCTCTCTCTCTCTCTCTCTAATAACCTCTTCCTCCTCCTCCTCTCCTCTTTCTCCTCAATGCTCCTCCTTCCTTCCTTCTCCCCTACGCCCCTCCTTCTTTCCTTCTCCCCCTCCTCTCTCTCTCTCTCTCTCTCTCTCTCCCATGCTCCCACCATCCCCTCTACCCCCTCTTCTCTCTCTTTCCCCCTCCCACTTCCTCCCCCCTCCCCCTTCCCCTCCCCTCGCCTCCCAAAATCCCAGCCACACCCCCACCCAAACCCCCCCTCATACCATCCCTTCTACCCCCCCTCCCGTACCCCCATCTCAGCCCCCCTCCCCCCTGCTATCCCCCACCCCCTCCCTCAGCTAACCTACCCCCCCAATACCACTCCTTCCTTCCCTCCTCCACCCTACTTACCCCCTCCACCCCCTCCTTCAGACACCTTCCATCCTTCATTTCCCTCCTTCGATCCTCTCCTTCACCCCCATCCTCTCCATCCCCAGTCTCCCTCCCTCCCTCCTGCCTATCCCTTCCTTCCTCCATCCTTCCTTCCCTCCTCCCCACCCTCCTTCATTATTCCCTCTCTCTCCTCCTTCAACTACTTCCTTCCCCTCCCCCTCCTTCCCCCTCCCCTCCTTCCAATCTCTCCCCTTCCTCCTTCCCTCCCCCCTGGCCCCCACCCCCCAGGGAGTGAACCCGGGGGCGACCATTCGTCATGTAGTTAATTACCATCTCTCTCTCTCTCTCTCTCTCTCTCTCTCTCTCTCTCTCTCTCTCTCTCTCAATTACTGCAAGAGAAAATGAGTGCCTCGATTTTTTAACTCTCTCTCTCTCTCTCTCTCTCTTTCCGGTGCACATTGTCTCATGGGCCCTCTCTCTTTCACACACACACACACACACACACACACACACACACACACACACACACACACACAATCTCATTCACTCTATCACTTACCGTACTGGTTTAAAAAAAATCGAGGCACTCATTTGAGAGAGAGAGAGAGAGAGAGAGAGAGAGAGAGAGAGAGAGAGAGAGAGAGAGAGAGAGAGAGTGGTTTGCTGAAGGGGAATCGAATAAAATAAAATGAATAAATAAAATGACCCCCCAAAAAAATGAATAAAGCTATGAATTTTGAGACATGGAAAAATAATGAAAGAAATTGAATAAAGTGAAAGAAAAATGAAAAAAAAATGAAAAAATTAAAGAAATGAATAATGAAAAAATGAAGATGAATAAAAACTGAAGGAAATAAAAAAATGAATGAGTCAAATAAACAGAGGCAGAGAAATGAAAGAGTTGAATGAAATGAAGGAAGAATGAAGGAGTGAAGGATATGAAGGAAGAATGAAGGAGTGAAGGAAATGAAGGAAGAATGAAGGAGTGAAGGGAATGAGGGGAAATGAAGGAGTGCAGGAAATGAAGGAAGAATGAAGGAGTGAAGGGAATGAGGGGAAATGAAGGAGTGAAGGAAATGAAGGAAAAATAGTGAAGGAAATGAAATGGAGTGAAGGAAATGAAGGAAGAATGAAGGAGTGAAGGGAATGAGGGAAAATGAAGGAAGAATGAAGGAGTAAAGGAAAAGAATGAAGGAGTGAAGGAAATGAAGGAAGAATGAAGGAGTGAAGGAAATGACGGAAGCATGAAGGATATGAAGGAAGAATGAAGGAGTGAAGGGAATGAGGGAAAAATGAAGGAGTGAAGGAAATGAAGGAAGAATGAAGGAGTGAAGGGAATGAGGGAAAAATGAAGGAGTGAAGGAAATGAAGGACGCAGGACGGGTCATCTCTCCAGGGCCCCATCAAACTCCAGTTGAGGATCATAAAACTGAAGACTCTATCCTTCACTCCTTCACTCAGTCATTCACCCCTTCACTCCTTCATTCACTTATTCATTCTTTAACTCCTCCTTCCCTCCCTCCCTCCTTTCCTTCCTCCCTTCACTTCTTCATTCATTCGTTCCTTCACTTCTTCCTTCCTTCCTTCATTTATTCATTCATTCACTCATTCCTTCCTTCCGTCCTAGCTTCCTTCCCTCCTTCCTTCCTGCCGTCCTAGCTTCCTTCCCTCCTTCCTTCCTGCCGTCCTAACTTCCTTCCTTCCTTCCTTCCTCAGCACTACTGCCCTTCCATCTAGATTATTCCAGATCCTACCATTGATTTCTAATAATTTTTCTTTCTCTCTCTCTCTCTCTCTCTCTCTCTCTCTCTCTCTCATGCATATACAGTCACATCCTTGCATTACTAAATCAAATTAGATTCTCTCTCTCTCTCTCTCTCTCTCCTTTCCATTTTCCGGTCCTTTCTTTTTCTTCAACTTTTCTACTGAATAAAAGAGTTTGGAAACGAAATTGCTATTCTCTCTCTCTCTCTTTCTTTCTTTCTCTCTCTCTCTCTCTCTCTCTCTACCTGTCTCATGTATATACACTTTCTATCACTCTTACACACATCGATCCGTCAGTGCAACTATCTGTCTAACCATCTATCTATCTATCTATCTGTCTATCTCCATATCTATCTATCTATTATTTAAGTACGTATAATTGGATTCGTTTTTTGTAAGTCATCTTGTATTACTTTATTTACTCTTTCCTTTGTAATTCAATCTTTTCCCTTTTATGCACGCTCTCTCTCTCTCTCTCGCTCTCTCTCTCTCTCTCTCTCGCTCTCTCTCTCTCTCTCTCTCGCTCTCTCTCTCCATTTCTTCTTCCTTTTCTGTTCCTATCAATTTTCTCTTTTTCTTTCTTCCTTTTTCTGTCTCCCATCATTCATTCCTCTCCCTCCATCCCCCACCTCCTCTCTCTCTCTCTCTCTCTCCCCTCCATCCGTCCATCCTCCTCTCCATCCCTATCTTCCTCTCTCTCCATCCCATCACTCCTTCCTCACCTCCTTCCATCCATCCTCTCCCCTCTTCCCTTTCCCTTATTTCACCTCCCTTTTCTTCCATCTCTCCTACGATTTACCGTCTCATTTCCTCCTATTCATTTCCTCAGGCTCCTATGACCCACTCTCAGCTGAATAAAACCTTCTGGAAATGACTGGACTGGAATACTAGAGCTGCCCCCATCATGAGAGGGTCGATCCCCCTACCTCGTGTACCCCTGACGTTTCTCTTCGTTCTTCTCTCTCTCTCTCTCTCTCTCTCTCTCTCTCTCTCTCTCTCTCTCTCTCTCTCTCTCTCTCTCTCATGCATATACAGTCATCTCCGTCCATTACTAAAACAAATGACATTCTCTCTCTCTCTCTCTCTCTCTCTCTCTCTCTCTCACCTGTCTCTCCACCTCATTAAAACTTTGGGAATTAATGCAGGTACAGCAACACACATATTCTTAGCTCTGAAAAATGAGTACCCTAATCTCTCTCTCTCTCTCTCTCTCTCTCTCTCTCACTTCTTTCACGTCAGTACAATACATCCACCATTACCTGAGGTGCTGATGGAGTTCACCTTTAATGTTTATACAGGTGTCTATACAGGTGTTAATATTGGTGTTTATACATGTGTTTATACAGGTGTTTATACAGGAGTTTTTACAGGTGTTTTGCAGGTTAATAGTGCTTGTTCCCTGCGGTGTGCTCTCTCTCTCTCATAACGTTTGCTATCTATTGGGTGACGCTTGCTCTCCAATTAACTGAGAGACAGAGAGAGAGAGAGAGATCTGGAGTGAACTTAGCATCAGGAATACACTTTGCACATCAACATTGCATCAGGTAGTGACTCAAATGACACTCACTTCATATCCTGCTTGCAAGATAATGACATTTAATTACCCACTCGTTTCAATTGCAACTAATGAGGAGGTTGTTAATTGCAGCAGATGATTGACATGATGTGAGGTGTGTGGGGAAGGTGTTTTATTTTAAGCTGTTTATCTATCTATAGCCAGACGCCTTAATTCCGTATAAGGGGTGGTCACAAGCAAGCCGCCTCCATGTCGCCCTGTCACATGCCATTTCTCTGCCCTCCCCCCAACTTACAACCCCCTCTCTCATATACCTCTCTACTCCATCCCTCCATCTCATCCTCGGCCCCTCCCTCCTCCTCCCTCCCTCCCCCTCACTCACATTCACTCTCCTAGTTAGTATCTCATTCTCCATCCTCTCCACATGACCAAACCACCTCAGTGTATTATTCCT
>NC_137064.1:2113567-2121067 GCF_032717465.1 Coenobita brevimanus
GGAGAACGGACAGATCCTCACCGCACCACACCGCACAAGGGTCAACTGGGCAATGCAATCAGTGACATCCGCAGCAGGGCCCGACAGCAGAACTGGTTTACCCCTGCCACATCATAACAGACCCATCCCCTTACCCGCACCTGACTAGCTGATCAGACAACAAACGTAACAACTCGAAATGAATCAGGGCAGCAGCAACCACACACACACACACACACACACACACACACACACACACACACGCAAATCCACATCTTTACTTAGTATAATCCTCATCCTCTCTCTCACACACACACACACACACACACACACACACACACACACATAAATCCACATCTTTACTTAGTCCAATCCTCATCCCCCTTCTCTCTCTCTCTCTCTCTCTCTCTCTCTCTAATCTCTTCAAAAATGTTCCTCAAACTCCCGCGGCTTCTCCCCATTACCGCCGGACTCCAGCCAACTCCATCCAGCTTAACTTGCCCTCGTTCGAACGCTCCTCCTTTCACCCCAATCGCTGCTAAAGGCGCCACGGACACGGAAAGCCACGAAGCCAAGCCCAAGCCACGTACAGGGGGACACGGACGAGGCAGGGTGAAGGTTCTGGCCCGTCAACTCGTCCGTAATAGGTGACGCTTGGCTTGGACGATCGCCATGAGTTATTCCAGCTCGTGTTGTGGGCCTCGGGTGGTTTTTAGCATAGCCTTGATGTTGCGCCTTTGTTTTGGTGGGTGTTTGGGGGGTGGGTTTGTGTGTGTGTGTGTGTGTGTGTGTGTGTGTGTGTGTGTGTGTGTGTGTGTGTGTGTGTGTGTGTGTGTGTGTGTGTGTGTTAAAGAGAGTGGGTGCAAGGAAGGAGAGAGGAGAAAGAGGGAGGAGTGACTAAAGAGAAGAGAAGAGGAAGAGAGAACGAGGAGAGAGAGGAAGGCGAGAAAGAATGGAGAGAGGGAGAACAGAGAGAGAAAATCAAGTAGAGAGAGTAAGAGAAGGGAGGAAAGAGAGATGGGAGAGGGAGACAGACAGATAGTGTGTGTGTGTGTGTGTGTGTGTGTGTGTGTGTGTGTGTGTGTGTGTGTGTGTGTGTGTGTGTGTGAGAGAGAGAGAGAGAGAGAGAGAGAGAGAGAGAGAGAGAGAGAGTGAGAGATTAAAGAGAGAAAGGAAGGGATTTATACCTGGCCAACATAACACACCTCCTCCACATCTGCACCACAATTACTCCACACCTGCCCTCTCACTCCACACTTGTTCCACAACTCCCACTCACTCCACTCTTGCCCCACAACTCCCACTCACTCCACATCTGCTCCACAACTCCCTCTCACTCCACACTTGCTCCACAACTTCCTCTCACTCCACACCTGCTCCACACCTTATTTTTTGCTTTTTCTTGCTGCTTCAAGACGATTTTATTCAGCTGACTATTTACAAACCTGCTCTACAATTACACACCTGCTTAAGAATTCCACACCTGTTTACTAATTCCACACCTGCTTAATAGTTCTACATCTGCTCCACAATTACCACCACATCTACTCTACAATTACCACATCTGCTCCACAATTACCACATCTGCTCCACAATTACCACATCTGCTCTACAATTACCACATCTGCTCCACAATTACCACATCTGCTCCACTATTACCACATGTACTCCACAATTACCACATCTGCTCCACAATTACCACATCTGCTCCAAAATTACCACACCTCCACAATTACCACACTTGCTCCACAATTACCACAACTGCTCCACAATTACCACACTTCCACAATTACATCAGCTCCACAATTACCACAACTGCTCCACAATTACCACACTTCCACAATTACATCAGCTCCACAATTACCACAACTGCTCCACAATTACCACACTTCCACAATTACATCAGCTCCACAATTACCACAACTGCTCCACAATTACCACACTTCCACAATTACATCAGCTCCACAATTACCACAACTGCTCCACAATTACCACACTTCCACAATTACATCAGCTCCACAATTACCACATCTGCTCCACAATTACCACACTTCCACAATTACATCAGCTCCACAATTACCACAACTGCTCCACAATTACCACACTTCCACAATTACATCAGCTCCACAATTACCACATCTGCTCCACAATTACCACACTTCCACAATTACATCAGCTCCACAATTACCACAACTGCTCCACAATTACCACACTTCCACAATTACATCAGCTCCACAATTACCACAACTGCTCCACAATTACCACAACTGCTCCACAACTTCGTAATGTTGATAAATCTGGTCCATTTATCCGGCTTCTCTTTAATCTCTCTCTATCTCTCTTCCTCTCTCACTTTCTCACTTCCCCTAGTCTTTCTCTCTCTCTCTCTCTCTCTCTCTCTCTCTGACACACATACATACGCTTACCCACCACAAGACCATGCAAACAAACACACACACACACACACACACACACACACACACACACACACACACACACACACACACACACAAACACATGTAATTCAATGAGGAACAAAGGAAAATTGCTAGTTTGTTTAATTTCACGTTAAATTGGAGAGAGAGAGAGAGAGAGAGATACACTCCCAGTATACTCTTCCCTTCACCTTAAGAGTGTTTGAAGGGGGTGTGGCTGTGCAGGGTAGGGTAAGGAAAGGGCTGGGTAGGGTAGGGTAGGATAGGGTAGAATAGTGTAGGGTAAGGTAGGGTAGGGTAGAATAGGCTAGGGTAGGGTAGGGTAGGGTAGGGTAGGGTAGGGTAGGGTAGAATAGGGTAGGGTAGGGTACGGTAGGGTAGGGTAGGGTAGGGTAGGGTAGAATAGGGTAGGGTAAGGTAGGGTAGGGTAGAATAGGGTAGGGTAAGGTAGGGTAGGGTAGAATAGGCTAGGGTAGGGGCAGAGTAGTGAAAAGAAGGGTAGGGTAGGGTAGGGTAGGGTAGGGTAGTGTTGTGCTGTGGTATGCTGTGTTGTGGAGTGTTGATGTGTGTGTGTGTGTGTGTGTGTGTGTGTGTGTGTGTGTGTGTGTGTGTGTGTGTGTGTGTGTGTGTGTGTGTGTGTGTGTGTGTGTGTGTGTGTGTTGCAATGTTCCTTTGTGTTGTACGCAGTGTACATGTGTGCCTGAATAATGTACACACACATTCATACGCACATTACCCCTCTTACTACACACACTCACACACACACACACACATAAAGAACTCTCTCTCTCTCTCTCTCTCTCTCTCTCTCTCTCACCCAATCAACTAGTTATTTACAAGTAACCATCAGCGTAATTGCCTGGTAACGCTCCGGCTAATGAAGAGGTGATTATGAGAGAGAGAGAGAGAGAGAGAGAGAGAGAGAGAGAGAGAGAGAGAGAGAGAGAGAGAGGAGAAGCAGGGGAAGATTGAGGACTGTATTACAAAGAGAAATCTAATCCCCCTCATCTCATCTCTCTCTCTCTCTCTCCACCTACTCAACCCCCCTCTAAACCCCTCCAACCCCCTTCCAAACACCCACTCCGTTTCTCTCCACCCCTCCACCTCTTCTCTCTACCTCCAATTCTATATCTACCCAATCCCTCCCTCCTCCAGTCGATTTTCTCTCCACTCTCTCCATCTCCCCACCTCCTCGCTCCACTCTTTCCACCTCCTCTCTCCACTCTCACCACCTCCTCTCTCCATCTCTCCACCTCCTTCCAAAATCTGACTCTTCTCTCCTCCATCAATTTATTTTTCCTCCACCTCTCCACCCCCTTCCATCTCAACCCCCTTCTAAATCCATCCAACCCCTCCCCCACCCATCAGTCCCCCCTCCACCTCCCCAAACCCCAGTCCTGAACCCCTCCACCATCCTCCCCCCAAAAAGGAGACCCCCCTCCCCCTACCCCACAAAAAAATAGAATATCTCCCCCTACTTTCTCTCTCCCCCTCCCCCTTCTCCCTCCTTTTCCCCTCCCTCTCCCCCCGCAAACTAGACCATCTCCCCCACTTTCTCTCCCCCTACCCCTCTTCCTTCTTCTCCCTCCCCCTCCCCTCAAATAACGAAACCTCTCCCCACACTTTCTCTCCCTTCCCCCCTCTCCCTTCCTCAGCCTCTGCTACCCCCCAAAACTAGAACATCCCCTACTTTTTCTCTCCCCTTCCTCCTCTCCCTCCCCCCTCCTCCTCCCCCAAAAAAACTCCTTCCCAACAGACCCCCCCCTCCCCCCTACATAAGCCTCTTCCACGTTTTCTAAGTGTTTTCATCGGCGTTGGATTGCACAGGTAAGGGGAGCCTAATCTAATTCTTGGCCAGGTGTCTAATTACCTGGCAGGAGCAAGAGTGTGTGCTGAGAGAGAGAGAGAGAGAGAGAGAGAGAGAGAGAGAGAGAGAGAGAGAGAGAGAGAGAGAGAGAGAGAGAGAGAGAGAGAGAATTTAAAGGGAGGGTCGAAAAAAAAGGTAAACAGAGGTGAAACGTGTGTGTGTGTGTGTGTGTGTGTGTGTGTGTGTGTGTGTGTGTGTGTGTGTGTGTGTTACGTATATGTATGTGTACCCTGTAGTAGTAGTAGTAGTGGTAGTAATAATAGTAGTAGCAGTGGTGGTGGTAGTAGATGTAGTGGTAGTAGTAGTAGTAGTAGTAGTAGCAGTGGTGGTGGTGGTAGTAGTAGTAGTAGTAGTGGTGGTAGTAGTAGTAGTAGTAGTAGTAGTAGTAGTAGTGGTGGTGGTAGTAGTAGTAGTAGTAGTAGTAGTAGTAGTAGTAGTAGTAGTAGTAATAGTAGCAGCAGCAACCCCAAGCTCATCTGAACCTAAGCCCAGTGGACTGCAGACTGAAACCACCCCCCTCCTACAGTCCAGTAGCCTTTCTTTTAGGTGGGGAGAGAGAGAGAGAGAGAGAGAGAGAGAGAGAGAGAGAGAGAGAGAGAGAGAGAGAGAGAGAGAGAGAGAGAGCTAAGGGACGTTTGTATAGCCAGGCAGTGGAGCCGCCCAGTTATATCAGTGCCACCACGTGAAGGCGCCCCTGTTCATCACCCGTGAGAGGAGGGGGGGGGGCAAAGGAAGGCTATATGCAAATCCTAAATCCTCTATCTCATCTAAATCCTAAATCCTCTCTTATCTAAATCCTAAATCCTCTGTCTCATCTAAATCCTAAATCCTCTCTTATCTAAATCCTAAATCCTCTATCTCATCTAAATCCTAAATCCTCTATCTCATCTAAATCCTAAATCCTCTTATCTAAATCCTAAATCCTCTATCTCATCTAAATCCTATATCCTCTATCTCATCTAAATCCTAAATCCTCTCTTATCTAAATCCTAAATCCTCTATCTCATCTAAATCCTAAATCCTCTCTTATCTAAATCCTAAATCCTCTATCTCATCTAAATCCTATATCCTCTCTTATCTAAATCCTATATCCTCTATCGCATCTAAATCCTAAATCCTCTCTTATCTAAATCCTATATCCTCTATCTCATCTAAATCCTAAATCCTCTCTTATCTAAATCCTATATCCTCTATCGCATCTAAATCCTAAATCCTCTCTTATCTAAATCCTATATCCTCTATCGCATCTAAATCCTAAATCCTCTCTTATCTAAATCCTTAATCCTCTATCTCATCTAAATCCTAAATCCTCTATCTCATCTAAATCCTAAATCCTCTCTTATCTAAATCCTATATCCTCTATCTCATCTAAATCCTAAATCCTCTCTTATCTAAATCCTAAATCCTCTCTTATCTAAATCCTATATCCTCTATCTCATCTAAATCCTAAATCCTCTCTTATCTAAATCCTAAATCCTCTCTTATCTAAATCCTAAATCCTCTATCTCATCTAAATCCTCTCTTATCTAAATCCTAAATCCTCTCTTATCTAAATCCTAAATCCTCTATCTCTTCTAAATCCTAAATACTCTCTCTAAAAATCCCTCTACGCAGCTGAATAAAATCGCCAGGAGACAGAGAGAATTAAGGAGGGTAAAAAAAATAAAGTACTCGATCTGAAGGGACCAATAAAGGAGGTCATCGGCGGGAAGGGGTTGAGAGAGAGAGAGAGAGAGAGAGAGAGAGAGAGAGAGAGGGCCTGGCTCCCTCTGCCTCATATCAGATATAATTTGCATAACACACTTTGCCCATGTACGACAGAGAGAGAGAGAGAGAGAGAGAGAGAGAGAGAGAGAGAGAGAGAGAGAGAGAATGACAGTATACGTGACAAACAGCGACTGAACACCTTCTCTTCCCCTCCCTCCCCCTTTCTCCCTCCCCTCTCATCCCCTTATCCGATCACACTCCCCACCTCTCCCGTTCCCCTGCCTCCTCTTCTTCCCCTCCTCCCCTCTCCTCTTCCCCTCCCTCAACCTCCTCTCTCTTCCATCTTCTCCTTCCCCTACCTCTCTTCTCCCTCTTTTTCCCCTTCCCTTCCTTCCCTCCCCCTTTCCCCTCTCCCAGTCTTCTCTCCTCTCCTCCATCCTTTCCCCCCTCTCTAACTTCGGTACACTCTCTCTCTCTCTCTCCCCCCCCTCCCCCGCAAAAAGCACATCATCATCATCATCATAATCATCGTTACTATCATACTTTGGCTTTAGACTGTGTGTGTGTGTGTGTGTGTGTGTGTGTGTGTGTGTGTGTGTGTGTGTGTGTGTGTGTGTGTGTGTTTTCGGTGCTAAGAAAATGTGTGTGCGTGTGGTGAAGATATACCGTATACAGTACGTAATGAAAAACAATGTGTATATTTGTGTATATACGTATGCGCACGTAAGAATGTATGTATGTATGTGCACGTATGTATGTATGTATGTATGGACGTCTATGTGCGTGCAACCACGATGTACGCAGGCGATGGCGGTGTGCGTGAGGAAGAAACTTACGTGTGTGCGTGTGTGTGCGAAATGAGTGTGCAGGGGTGGGGGTGGGAGGGTGGAGGTGGGATGTGTGTATGGGAGGGGATGGCTGGGTGGAGGGTGAGGGTGAGAGGTGGGTGAGTGGGGTAACGGAGATCGGGGATGAGTGAGGGAGAGTAGTGGGGGTCGGGGAGAATGTAGTGGGGGTGGAGGTGGGGGTGGGGGAGTGTAATAGGGGTGGGGATGGGAGAGAGGTGTTTGGGGATGGTGGTGGTGGGGGGATGTGGATATGGGAATGTGTGTTAGGAGGGTGTTGGTGGAGACAGAGGGGTGTGGTGTGCAGTGTGTGGGGTGGGGGGGTGGGGGTTGGGGTGGGGGTTGGGGTGGGGGGTCGGGGGTTGGGGGGTGCGTGCATGGTGGTGAGGAATGAAGGCAGTTCTGCTGAGTGCTTGCCTGGCTTCTTTCACTTACCTCATTCCTTCCTTCTTTACTTCCTTCCTTCCTTCATTCATTCCCTCTCTTCCTTTCTTTATCTTCCCTCCTTTCATTCTTTCCTTCATTCCTTTAGTCTTTCCTTTTCCCTTCCTTTCATTCCTTCCTTCCTTCATCTTTTTTCTTCCTTCCATCTTCCTCCCATCATTCAATTATTTCTTCAGTCTCTATTCCTTCCTTATTTCGCCTCCTATGTTCCTTCATTTTCCTT
>NC_137064.1:2123567-2128567 GCF_032717465.1 Coenobita brevimanus
AGGTAAAACTATCTATCTATCTATCTGCTGCCAGACGCTGTAATCCCGTATGGGATGGCCAAATACAAATCGCCTCCATGTCGCCCTGTCCCGCGCCATTTCATTGCGCAGCTCCTAGCTCACACCCCCCTCTCTCATATACCTCTCCACTCCATCCCTCCAGCTCATCCTTGGCTTCCCCCTCCCTCTCCTCCCCCTCCACCTCATTTACATACACTCTCCTCATCAGTCTCTCACTCTCCATCCTCTCCACATGGCCAAACCACCGCCGTGTGTTTCTCCTAACACTTCCTATCACATCCACATCCACACCACAACGCTCCTTCACTTCCTCATTTGTCAGTCTGTCTCTCCATGTGACTCCACAGGCTCCTCTCAAATAACTCATTTCCGCCGCTCTCACTCCTGACTTGTGTCCCTCCAACAACGTCCAAGCTTCACTTCCATACGTTAGTGTTGGTATCACAATACTGTCATGTAGTAACTTTTTCACTTCCATGCTCACTTCCCTGTTTCTTATCACTGCTTTCAAGGAACCAGCAAGGAAACAACAATACAGGTAAAACAGCAGGTGAAATAATTAACTTTTAAAACTATCTCACACCCACACTTTCTACGTTACTCAGTCTCAGGTAACGGAATTCTCTCTCTCGCTCTCTCTCTCTCTCACCGTAAAATCAACATGGCAGGGAAAAACATGAGGAAAATTCCGTGGTTTTTTCCTCATTTCGGACGCAATTAACTCAACGAGAGAGAGAGAGAGAGAGAGAGAGAGAGAGAGAATCAATGCCACTTTTTTTTCTTCATCTCAATTAAAGCCTCGCATTACAGAAAACATTGATAATTTTCCCTTTCTTTCGGACACGACAAATGAACAACGCTGTGTAAAAATATGCAGTTGTTTTAGTTCACGCACAATCGGTTCACGGAATTATTTGCTTTCGAAGGATGTCTCTCTCTCTCTCTCTCTCAGGATCCTGCTAACCTAGATGTATCAGAACGAATACGGTGATGATGATGATAATAATAATAATAAATAATAATAATAATAATAATAATAATAACAATGACACCTAAAGAAAGCCTAACACACACACCCACCCACCCACCCACTCACCCACACACCCACACACACAAGCCCTCCCCCAGCCTCCCATTTTTCAGGCTTTCAGGACATCGCTACGCCTGAAACGGGGACACTTTCAGAGCCCAATTTCAGGCCTTCAGAAAGGGCTAATAACTCTCTCTCTCGGGCCTTCCCTCAGACACCTGCAATCCTCCATTTGTCCTAAGGCTCTGAATCGAAGGTAAGAATTCGTGTGTGTGTGTGTGTGCGTGTGTGTGTGTGTGTGTGTGTGTGTGTGTGTGTGTGTGTAAGAATTCGCTGGTCCTCGGTGTGTGTGTGTGTGTGTGTGTGTGTGTGTGTGTGTGTGTGTGTGTGTGTGTGTGTGTGTACTTGGGTGGGGTTTGTGGAATTATAGTTGTTTTTTTCGTCTATAATTTTTTGTTTTTTGTTTTTCCAATTTCTCTTACACTCAATGTACTTAATTTATTTTTTAAATTGAATTCTAGGTTTATTCTAGTTTTTCTTTATCTTTTTTGGGGTAGTATTATTCCTTTATTGATATATATTTTAGTCTCTCTCTCTCTCTCTCTCTCTCTCTCTCGCTTTTATCTCTTTATCTTTTCTTCCTGATAATTCTGGTATTTTTTTTGGTATTAAAGATATCTCATAAATTTTCCTTGTCCTTTAATCTGTGTTTTGATCCACGAAGCATTATTCAGTTTATTTATTTATCTATTTATCTATGTGTATTTTGTGGTGCTGTGAATATCTGTGTACGTTTATTATGTGTGTGTGTGTGTGTGTGTGTGTGTGTGTGTGTGTGTCCTTGCCTTGAGAAAGTCCAAAGAATTCTTTAAGACGGAAAGTAGTAAACATATTGACGTTATTTTATGAGAGAGAGAGAGAGAGAGAGAGAGAGGAAGTGAGGAAGAAATATATGAGGCGGGAGTATTGGCTGTCTTTGAGAGAGAGAGAGAGAGAGAGGAAGTGAGGAAGAAATATATGAGGCGGGAGTATTGGCTGTCTTTGAGAGAGAGAGAGAGAGAGAGAGAGAGCCTTTATATTCTGCACATATCCCTAAGCCAAACCAATCATCCCAAGTTCAAACATATACCTCCACAAACCCACACATGCCACCACTTGGGCACACATACCTAACCGTCTATACTGAATACATGAATGGCGGTAGCGGGGATATTTCAAGCACTCCATATGATGATGATGATGATGATGATGATGATGATGATGATGATGATGGTGGTGGTGGTGGTGGTGGTGGTGGTGATGATGATGATGATATAATGAAAAAATCTGATATTTTTTTTGTTTTCCTGGTCTCGTTTTCTATGATGTTTTTCCCTCCAGCTTACCCCAGACGATTTTATTCAGCTGAGAGAGAGAGAGAGAGAGAGAGAGAGAGAGAGAGAGAGAGAATGTACTGAGATTAATGGATTGATAAATAAATCGATATATAGATGAAATAGATAGACAGACAGATAGAAAGACAGACAGACAGACAGATAGATAGATAGATAGATAGACAAACAGATAGATTGACTTAAACTCCACCTCTGTATCTATCTGTCTATCCATCTTTATTTTATTGGGTCTAGAAAGATGTATATGGAGGGAGGAGAAAGACAGATGGATATAGAGGGGGAGGGGGGAGGGAGGGAGGGAGGGAGGGAGGGGAGGGGAATGCAGAGAGGGGAGGGAAGGGGAGGGGGTGATGGAGGGGAGGAAAGAGGGGGAGTGATGGAGGGAGGGGAAAAGGAGGGAAGGATGGAGGGAGGGGGAAAGAGAGGGAGTATGAGGGAGGGGAACGGGAGGGAGTATGGGGGAGGGGAAACGAAGGGGGTGGTGGAGGGAGGGGGAAAGAGAGGGAGTGATGGAGGGAGGGGAGAAAAAAAAGGGAGAGAGTAAGAGGGAAGGGGGAGTGAGAAAAGTGAGAGAGACGGATGATGATAGGAGGGGAGAGGAGGGGAGGGGAGGAAATATGAAGAAGAAGTAGGAAGGAAGAGGAGGAAGAGGTGAGAAGGAAAGAGGGAGGGGAAGGGAAGGAAGGAAGGAGAGAAGAAGAAAGGAAAGCAGACAGGAAGAGCAAGTTAGTCCTGTCGAAGTTACTTATCATAGCGAAGGTTTAAATATTATGACTATTGTATAAGGATAAGACAAGGATAGCATGACGTGGAGGGGAGGGGAAGGAAGGGGAGGAGAGAAGGAAAAGGGGGGGAGAAGGCAGGGAGATGGGAGGGGAGGGGGGAGGAGTGGAGGAGGAAAATGGATAAGTTGGAGAGAGAGAGAGAGAGAGAGAGAGAGAGAGAGATTTGGGAGGGAGAAATATTGTGGAATAAATTCTTACCGGAGAGCTGTTGTGTGAGAGAGATTGGAGTGCAGGTCTGTGTGTGTGTGTGTGTGTGTGTGTGTGTGTGTGTGTGTGTGTGTTTGTGTGTGTGTTTCTTCTGTGTGTGTCAGTCAATGAAAGTAAATAATACAAACATCTGAGAGAGAGAGAGAGAGAGAGAGAGAGAGAGAGAGAGAGAGAGAGAGAGAGAGAGAGAGAGAGGCCTTTAAAGAACCTCACGACAAAAACACATAAAAATCGGAAAGCGGAGTCCATAAATCGAACCTACATAGGGCTCAAGGGGGTGTGTGTGTGTCTGTGTGTGTGTGTCTGTCTGAGGGGGAGGGGAAGAGAGAGGATGAGAGGGGGAGGGGAGAAAGACTGGAGCATTGAGAGAGGGGGATGGTAGGGTGTGTGTGTGTGTGTGTGTGTGTGTGTGTGTGTGTGTGTGTGTGTGTGTGTGTGTGTGTGTGTGTGTGTGTGTGTGTGTGTGTGTGTGAGAGAGAGAGAGAGAGAGAGAGAGAGAGAGAAGGGGATACGGGTGGGGAGGAAAGAGAGAGAGGGGAAAAGGAAGAGGAGGGAAGAGGGAGAGATAGGTGGGGGAGATGGGGGTGAGGGAGAGAGAAAGACAAAGTGAGGGAAGGGAAGTGGGAAAAAAAGCAAAAAAGAGGGGAGGAGGGAGGGAAAGGGGAGGGGAAGGGAGGGGGAATATCAGGGATGGGAATGAGGGGGAAGGGGAGTGGTAGGGAAGGTGGGAGGGGAGGACCAATGTTGAAAAAAAGGAAAATAAAGAAAGTAAGCAAGGAAAGGGAGAGAAGATGAAGGAAGGAAGGAAAGGAGGGAGGGAGGAAGGAAAGGAGGGAGGAAGGAAGGAAAGAGGGAGGAAAGTAGGGAAGGGAGGAAAGGAGGAGTTGAGGAGAGAGGAGGGTTCCAGGAATGAGGGAAAGGAAGTAGGGAGGAGGCAGGAGGAAGAGAGATGAAGAAGGAACTGAAACAGGGAGGAGGGAAGGAAGGGAGGGGAGGGATGGGGGAGGGAGGAAGGGAGGGGAGGGATGGGGGAGGGAGGAAGGGAGAGGATTATGACGGGAGGGAAGAGGGAGAATTATGTGAGTGAAGGAGCTATGATTATGTCTGCTGCTGTTGTTATTATTATTATTATTGTTATTATTATTATTATTATTGGTTTCATCATCATCATCATCGCAAAGAGTGTTATGTTTAAAGCGGTATGTGTGTGTGTGTGTGTGTGTGTGTGTGTGTGTGTGTGTGTGTGTGTGTGTGTGTGTGTGTGTGTGTGTGTGTGTGTGTGTGTGTGTGTGTGAATAAAAAATCGAAATAGTTTTGAATCTGGATCAAACTTGGTGGAAGGGTTGAGGAGCACCCAAGAGGCTGATGTATTTTTATAGAACAATAGGTCAGAGGTGAAGGTAACGGGGAAAGGTCAAAGCTCAAAGTCACAGGGAAAGTCGATTCAAACCCATCTAACTTGAGGCAATCTTGGTGGAAGGGTTAAGGGTTACGCAAGTAGGTAGTAATTCGAATTCTGGAGTAACCTGTCGAAAATCAAAGTTAATATTTAGCCAGAACACC
>NC_137064.1:2133567-2138567 GCF_032717465.1 Coenobita brevimanus
CACAGTTAGCCCTAAATTGCCTTCTCCAACAACAATTTCTGATGGAACATACCTCTTCCTCCTCCTCCTCCTCATCATCATCATCAAACATCATCATCATCACTATCCTCCTCCTCCTCATCATCATCATCACCATCACCATCCTCCTCCTTCTCCTCGTCCTCCTCCTCCTCCTCATCATCATCATCACCATCATCATCATCACTATCACCATTCTCCTCATCATCAGCAGCATCCCTGGAAAAAACCCGTGCATTTCCCACCCACAGAAAGGTTTGGGGTGAGAAAAAAACCGACGCAACACAAAAATGGTTTGGATAGAAAGGTGACGCGTTGGGCTGTGTGTTTAAAGGTGACGTCGCTTCTGTTACGCCGTGGATGTTGCGTCACGGCCATCGCTCTCAC
Organism: Coenobita brevimanus; assembly: GCF_032717465.1. NCBI lineage: Eukaryota > Metazoa > Arthropoda > Malacostraca > Decapoda > Coenobitidae > Coenobita > Coenobita brevimanus. Next base: position 2,133,973 of record NC_137064.1, read on the forward strand.
CGTCACGCGATATTATCTACTTATCTATTTTTAATCTACCTTTCGGCCCCTTCAATCCAACGACGCATTTTATATTCATTTTATTTACTGATTTATTTACATTTTTTTAATTTTCCTTATTTTAAACAGGCTACTTGTAGATTATTTATGAGAGAGAGAGAGAGAGAGAGAGAGAGAGAGAGAGAGAGAGAGAGAGAGAGAACTTCCCTCCTCATAAGAGCATTAACTTTGCAATACGCCTGTTGATTCATATTGCACTGGACACCCCATTGCAACTGCACAGCTCTCGTCCACCTGCCTTATTATTGAAGGTGTGTGTGTGTGTGTGTGTGTGTGTGTGTGTGTGTGTGTGTGTGTGTGTGTGTGTGTGTGTGCGTGTGATGCCGGTCAGTGGCTCAGTTTAACTCTGTTCGATCCCTTACACCCAGTCTGCCTTAGGGGGCCTCTGTCATCATCACCATCGTCATCATCACCATCATCATCACCACCATCACCCTCATCATCATCATCACCATCATCATACGTGTAGTTATCATCACCACCACCATCATTATCATCATCACCCCCACCTCATCACCATTCAAGACCAACACCCTCATCATCACTCATATCATCACCACCACCACCACCATCACAATCCTGCTCCTCCTCCTCCTCCTCCTGCTCCTTCTCCTCCTCTTAATCATCATCATCATCATCATCATCATCATCATCACTGCCTCTACAATGGCAACCTCTCTCCTGTAGTATTCCTGTTATATTCCGGTATTATTCCTTCCCCTTTCTTCACCCTATTCACAAACCTTCCCAAGCTCACCCTGCCCTAAGACTCTTTATAAATACATATTCCTTCACTCCCACACCTACCAGACGCTTCACAGTCTAATTAAGATTAATATTAGAACGAAAAAAATAAAATAATGGAATGATACGTTGGATGTTATAGAGATTCTTGAACTGTGAATTGGTTAGGAGGCTTTATGAATACCCCGCCTCTCCTCTCTCTCTCTCTCTCTCTCTCTCTCTCTCTCTCTCTTGGAATCCTGCTAACCTAATTGTACTCGAGCGGTTATGGATGATGATGATGATGATAATGATGATAATGAGGAGGAGGTGGAGGAGGATATGATGGCAATACTGATGATGATGATGATGGAATGAATATGATAAGAATGATGATGATGATGGTATGATGATGAGTATGATGATGATGATAAATAATAATAATAATAATAATAATAATAATAATAATAATAATGACACGAAGAAAACCAAACACACACACACACATACACACACACACAGCGCTAACCCTTAATTTTCTCGCGGGTCTAAACACAGATCACGTTCCCTAAACCACATCAAATCAAATCACAGCCAAGCAAAGCCACATTTTTTTCCGGTAGACGTGGCAACAGCGCAAAAAGGTGGGAGAAGACGTGGCACCAGCGCGGGGTCGCCGGATTATAGACACTAATTATATTTCAGGGTTGAGTTAACAAGATCATAATACCGGGTTGCGTTGTGGCTGCTGATGAGACGATGTGCTTGGGTAGAGAGAGAGGGAGACACACACACACACACACACACACACACACACACACACACACACACACACACACTGTAACCTACAAAATATATATTACTTAAAATACAAAATGTTAACAGATTTCCTTGTTCAGTGTCTTTTAAGAGAAGGAAAAGTCTACGGGAAAAACACAGAAAGTATGGGAGTTATGGAGTCATGCAAAGAGGTGGATAGATACAGACTGATAGATAGATGGATGGATACAGGTAAATTAGGTGGGCCGATAGGTAGATACAGTAATAAATATAGATAGATAGATAGGTAGGCAGACAGGTAGAGATAGGTAAATAGACAAGGTTAGATAGAATACTGATAAATATACAAATATAAACACAGGTAGATATAGGTTGGCACAGACAGACATAGACAGATAGATAGATAGATAGATAGACAGACAGGTAGATAGACAGATAGCAAAGGTAATGAGCTTATAGAAGTGGCGGTATTGTGGAGGATGAAGGGGGTTACGCAGCGGCGATGGAGGTCACGGAACATCACTAATTACAGGTGTTATACGGGAGCCAGGTATGCGATGGGGGGGGAACACCTGACTCACGCCGGCCAGGGTACACACACCTGTCTAATTAACCCCGATGATGAAGGGCTGTACACCAGTCTAATTACCCCTTTCACGACGATTATGCATATTCTATCCTCGTTAGCCTCACAATCTGTCTTTTTTCACTCTCTTGCTCCCGTAACTCACTCAGCTGAATAAAATCGTCTGGCATTAGCTGGAAGAGATTACCAGAGTTGCCCCGACCATGAGACGGTTTAATTACGAAAGGCAAAATAAATCGCTACGGAAAAGGCGTTACGCTAACCTTAATTTCTTCGCCCTTGGGATTTCATTTTTATTTTATTCGTGTAATCTCAAGGCGATTTTGGGGGGATTCGTTCTCTCTCTCTCTCTCTCTCTCTCTCTCTCAATAATATGTTCTTACTCTCTCCAGACGATTTTTATTTTACCTTAGGGGATTCTCTCTCTCTCTCTCTCTCTCTCTCTCTCTCTTACTGGCGGGGTTAGACACAGCCTCCATTGACACACCTGAATAAAATCGTCTACAGGTGAATGAAATCGTCTGACACAGGTAAGAATTAATTAAAGGCGTCCTCGGGGTGAAGGGGTTGACTCAGGTGATCTGAAATTCTCTCAGGTAAAAAAAATAAATAAATAAATAAAGTTTGGTTTATTCCTAAGATCAGTAATGTTTTAAAATTATCATCACTATCATCACCACCATCATCACCACCACCACCACTACCACCATCACCACCACCACTGCCACCACCACCACCACCAACACTACCACCACTAGCACTGTCACCACCACACACAGGTAGAAGACCCAGGTGGCACTTTAGTTAATTACAGAGTGGAGTGGTGGTCTATCCCGGGCAGGTGAGAGAGAGAGAGAGAGAGAGAGAGAGAGAGAGAGAGAGAGAGAGAGAGAGAGAGAGAGAGAGAGAGAGAATCTTAACAAGAGTGAGAACATGAGAAAAATAAAATGAAAATATTACCAGAGCAAGGAGACTGATGGACAGATAGATATATACATAGATAGATAGGTAGATAGACTGACTGATAGATAGATACAGAAAGACAGATAAAAAAGATAGATTGAGACAGATTCACAGACAGACAAAAAGATACAGGTAAGATAAACAGATTGAGACACACACACAATGACAGATAGATAGATAGATAGACAGATAGATAGATAGACAGATAGATAAAGCATACAACAATATAGGGAGTGCGGCACAGAATTAAAGTGAGAGAGACAGTGAGAGAGGAGTGGACGTGACATTAGCACTCCAGGGGACATGAGAGAGAGAGAGAGAGAGAATTATTCATCCACTTGAATATTCATTAATTTTTCATTTTTCATTTAGAGTACTAATAATTCTTTTTGAGAGAGAGAGAGAGAGAGAGAGAGAGAGAGAGAGAGAATTATTCATCCACTTGAATATTCATTAATTTTTCATTTTTCATTTAGAGTACTAATAATTCTTTTTGAGAGAGAGAGAGAGAGAGAGAGAGAGAGAGAGAGAGAGAGAGAGAGAGAGCGAGAGAGAGAGAGAGAGAGAATATAGGACGTGATTCTCCTCTCTTTATTTACCTCACATTTTTCTTTCATAATTTTCCATCCTCATCTTCCTTTCTCATTTTAATGCGTCTCTCCTCCTCCTCAGCCTCCATTTTCTCTCTCTCTAATTAGTCAAGGTAACAGCAGGTAATCACAGGTAAAGAGGACAAGGTTAATTAATATTTAGATGGGGTGTGTAATGGAAAAAGTGTACGGAAGAGGTATTAAGAGAGAGAGAGAGAGAGAGAGAGAGAGAGAGATTTTAGTCACTACCTTCACCATCATCATATCACCACCACCACTGCCACCATCATCACCACCATCTACCATTCCTACCATCACCCCTACCACTATGACTACCACCATTTTTACCACTACCATCACCACCACTTACTTTCCCCATCACTACTACCACCACCTTCATCACTTACTACCACCATCACCACTACTACCAGGCACGGATTGGAGGGGGGAGAGGTTGGGAACGTACCTCTCTCTTTCTCTCTCTCTCTCCCTCTAACAGGAATGCAATATTACTGACCAAAATAAATAACTATCTTAAATTAAAGCTATCACACAATTATTTCACTTATTAAAGAAAGTAATTTGAGAGAGCACTTTGAGGTAATTACTTATATATTTTAAGTGGTCATTAAGTGGCAGTCATTATGAAGGAAAGTGTATTATAATTTTGAGAAAGTGGTTGATTTTTGGTGGCACGCCCAGTAAAGTGGAATAATAATAATAATAATAATAATAATAATAATAATAATAATAATAATAATGAAAATAATAATAATAATAATAATAATAATAATAATAATAATAATAGTGGTGGTGGTGCTGGTGGTGGTGGTAGTAGTAGTAGTAGTAATAGTAGTAGCAGTAGTAGTAGTGGTAGTAATAATAATAATAAT
>NC_137064.1:2143567-2151067 GCF_032717465.1 Coenobita brevimanus
TGTGTGTGTGTGTGTGTGTGTGTGTGTGTGTGTGTGTGTGTGTGTGTGTGTGTGTGTGTGTGTGTGTGTGTCCTTCAGGTGTTCCTCATTTAACCTTTGTTTACCTTACTAATTAATCTGACAGGTGAGTCCCCATGTTTTGCAGGTGATTTACTTTTCCTTCGCTTCACCCTACTATTCTTCTACCACATCTTACTGTCTCCCTTTCACAAACCCCTCCACACCACATCATCATTCATAACATCATTCATCACACCACACCACACTATATCATCACCACACCACACCACCATCATAGCCTACTGGACACCACACCTCGCCACCAAAGCACAACACCGCACTTCACCACAACCACCACACCCCATCATCATTACAACTCACACATTACACCCCACCCCACCACACCACACCACCATACCTATTCACCCCTACCATGCCTCACTATCACCACACACCATCACCATCACACACCATCACCACTCCTTCAAAATGCTGAAGTATTAAAGAATTATTGAGGATATTATGCTTCCCACCTCCTTCCTATTTCTCCCCCACTCCCCACCTCTGATCCTCACGTCCCTCCACCATCACCATCCCCATTATTTTCCACCCATGCACCCATCCCTTCACTCAGTCCTCCTCTCCTTTCCCTTACCATCCTACTTTCCCTCTCCTCCTGACGCCCCCCACCCTCCCCCATTCCCCTACCTATACCCTCGCTCTCTCCCCCTTCTCCTTATCTCTCCATCTCGTCTCTCTCAGCCTTCTTCCTCCACCCTATTCTGTTTCCCTCCTCCTCTTCCTCCTCCTCCTCCCCTTCCCCTCATTCTTCAATCACTTTCCCATTCTCCTACCTTCTCATTTCCAACATTCTCCCCCCTCACCCTCCCTCCCTTCTTTCCCACTCCCTTACCTCCTCATTCTCTCTCCCCTTCCTACACCCCTACCTCATTCCCTCTTGTCATTACCTTATCTCCTCCATTCTCTCCCCCTTCCCTACATTCTTCCCCTCACCCTCATCCTCTCTCCCCTCTTACCCAGTACCCAAACTTCTCCACTCTCTCTCTCCTTCCTAAATCCGCCCCTCTTGCTCCCCTCCTTCCTCCCCTTCCCCATCCCTCACTTATCGCCTCCGATTCTCTCTCTAGCCTTTATAATTAGAGTTTTAATAAGTGACCCTCTTATGATTTGGACAACTCAATAGTCAGTTTATTTTTTCTTGACAAGGATCCCTAATCCCTTTCTGTCCAACTGTTAGCCAAGTATAGTCAGATTTGAGGATCGATTTGACTAGTAACCAAGGAGACTCACCCCTACGTCATACCTAAAACTTACTCAATTGCACAAAATCATAACTTACTAATCAAGTGATGAGAGTTGCACAGTTCCCTTAGATGAAAACAAACCCACTAATGCCAGACGATTTCGTTCAACTGAGTCACGGGAAGGGGGTTAATAAGTTCCCATAAATCGTCTTTGAGATCAGGACTCGGGTATTCAAATTCCAGACGATTTTATTAAGCTGTGTCACTGCATAATTCCTCCCCCTCCTCTCTATTCCCACACTCCTCCTCACTCTCCACCACTCCACATCCCTTCCCCTTCCCCCCTACTTCACCCCCTTCCCCCTCCCCCTCTCCTACTCTACACTCCTCCTCTTTCCCCACTCCACACACACCCTCCCCTTCCCCCATTCCACACCCTCTTCCTTTCTTCCAATCCTCCCCACCCCCTCCCCTTCCCCCATTCCACACCCCCTCCCTTTTCTCCCTCTCCCCCCACCCTCCACCCACAACACCACTTTCCTCTTTGTCTACACAGGGGGGTCTTTTGTGGATTGTTTACCTCTTAAGTGGGCCTCTTCCAGCAAAGACCTCAATGCTCCTCTTTTTTTTGGGGGGGGAGGAAGGGCTGTGCTCAAATTATTAATACCCTCCACTCCGCTACACTCCACCGCCACTCCACACCGGGTGAATTATTCAGTGTCCCCCTCACGCTGGTTTCTTTCACTCACTCTCTCTCTCTCTCTCTCTCCAAACACACACCATCTTCACTCAGTGGTTCTTGTGGCATTCTCAACTGTGTACTCTCCCCCAATCTTAATTTTTTTTTCTTTTTTCGAAGATGTCGGTGGTTCCTGTTTTTTCGTCTACATGTCGCCTATTTCTTCTTTAAAGCTTCATCATAGAATAATAATAATAATAATAATAATAATAATAATAATAACGATGACGACGACGGCGATGATGATGATGATGATGATGATGATGATGATGATGATGATGGTGGTGGTGGTGGAAAGTAATAATAATAATAATAATAATAATAATAATAACAAATAATAACAATAATAACAACAATAACACCACAAACAACAACAGATATAAATAAATAAATCCCCCCTTTCACAACCTCAATGCACCCCAAATTCATTCACTACCCCTCAAAACACAGTTACACCTTTACAATACACCTTTGCAACACCTGTAACACTATTATATTACAAATTTTACCTGCAGATTTGACAACACTCTTCTGGACACTTATTAACCCATTTTCTCTCTCTCTCGGTCACCCACCCGGCCCCCATTTTCTATTCCTGGCATTTTCTTTTTTTAGGGGGTCCTCCTCTGTTATCTACTTGGTTTTAAAATTGCGTGTATTTTTTTTTCTAAGACTTGCCTCCGTTTGGTATTCTCTCCTTCACAAAGATTATATTTTTAAAGTCTTGATTTTTCGTTTTTATATCCTCTCTCAAACCACTTCCCCAATAAACAGAGATTTTTTTTTTTCGACGCAATTTTGCGTGTGTGTGTGTGTGTGTGTGTGTGTGTGTGTGTGTGTGTGTGTGTGTGTGTGTGTGTGTGTGTGCGTGTGTGTGTGTGTGTGTGTGTTATTTACTCGTTTTTAAGAGCTGGGGAGGAGCGCCTTCACGTGGTGGCACCCATATAACCTCCGCTCCACTACCCGGGTATGCAAACGTCCCTCTATCCCCTCCCTATCCCCCGAAAGACAGATGACGGACCGAAGAATAGGGACAACAACTTCAGCCTGCAGTCCACCGAATTACGAGACTAAAAAATAAATAAGTCTGCCCAAGTGACCCGTTTTCTTTCGTTGTTAACAGCTTGCCCTCCCACCTTTACCTATCCCGACAGGTGTTTCAGAGGTGCCTGCCACTAATTAGGGACTCACCTGCACCTTCGGGCACTCAGTTTTGACGCCGCGGTAAGATTTTGAGATAGACTGATAATTTGCTGATGTTCTCGACCCTCACCTCTCTCTCTCTCTCTGTATCTACTTAACTACCTGTCTACTTATCTATCCATCTATCTAAGTACAACGAATATATCTAAATTATCTGTCTATCTGTACATCTATAAATCCATCCATCCAATCAACCACCCACCCATCCAACCATCCATCCACCTATCTACCCACACACCCATCCATCCACCCACCCATTGCCAACCCCCCCCACCCATCACCACCCTCTCTCACGTACTCTCCTTCTCAGCCGCAATGCCCTGTTTCATAATTACACCCGAACTCCGTAACAACTCCCTGCCTTGATAGACGCTAAGTAGATGCACTGCCCAAGGTCTCAGCAAGCCAGGTCGCTGTTAAAAACCCAGTAGTGCGAGGCCATGTAAGGTTACGCAAGGTTAGGTGACGCCAAGTTTACGTAACGTGAGAGTTGAAGTTAGGTAGTGTTAATATTTGAAAGTAAAATGCTAGAGGCGAACCAGGATATTAAGATGCCAGTAGAACAGGAAGTTAGGTAAGGTTAAGTGACAAGTTAAAATTAGTTACGTCACCCCAGCGCTTTTCCATCTTCTTTTAATGGGGCAAACTAAAGAAAAAAAATACACGACACACCTACCCCTTTTTCCATTAAAATTGTAATAAAAAAGGATTACATTTTAACACAAACGTACCTGATCGATGAGACACGTAAGCCTGATTGGATTTGCAGTCAATCTTTAGGAAATTTTTGCCGTACAATAAGGATTTAAAGGCAGCAAACCAGAGCACCGCGGCACACAGTTTGGGGGTCACTGAGTTAGACAGAGTTAGAAAATAGGTTAGCGCACCACTGTCACTCTAAATTGGCCTTTACTGACGCCACTCCATCTTAAACTGTGAGTTGTAACAATGGATTAACACTGAGATACAATGCCAGTCACGAAGAAGTGTTACGGAGGGGATGTAGCGCCATGATACTGCCCTCTTTCTGAGCTACGTGAGATAAGCTGCAAAAGGGCAAAAATCTGGGCCAAGTTGAGGTGAAAGGAGTATAGAATTGCAGTCCACCATTTACCTTTTGGGGGATACGGAGGGCGCTGAGGGACGTTGCAAATCTTTGTAAAATTAACACACACACTCTCTCTCTCTCTCTCTCTCTCTCTCAGCGGGAGTGTGAGAGAGGTAGCATTAGGCAGAGTAGGTATTATGAGACAAAAATTCGCTCCACTCCACTCGCATCAAATTTGCCTCAGCCGTCCCAACCTCGCTGTTTTATTTAGTCCCCCTTGACCTGTATTAGTCCGTTTTCTTTCTTGTTATTATTACTATTATTATTATTATTATTATTCTCTCTCTCCCTCTCTCTCTTTCTTTCTCTCTCTCTCTCTCTCTCTCTCTCTCTCTCTCTCTCTCAAGACAACTAGGTCTGTGTGATCTGTATACTGCATCTGTATAATTCTCTCTCTCTCTCTCTCTCTCTCTCTCTCTCTCTCTCTCCATTGAAGAGCTGATCGTCCTTCTCACTCAAACCCCCCCCACTTCTCTCCTCTCCCCTCCCCTCCCCTCCCCTCGCCAACCCACCACCTGCATCTGATGGCTTCTCTGGCTTTCTGAGTGGCTTTTGAGGCAATCAGGAGCAGTAACACACACACACACACACACACACACACACACACACACACACACACACACACACACACACACACACACACACACCATTACCATAACCATAACTACCAGCACTACCATTAAGGCTATTATTGTTGTCTCCATCTCTGTTATTATAGCTTCAATTAACTTCCGCCACAGCTGCCACTACTACTACTACTATTATTACTACTACTACTACTGCTGCTGCTGCTACTATTACTACTACTACTACTACTACTGCTGCTGCTACTATTACTACTACTACTACTGCTGCTGCTACTACTACTACTACTACTGCTGCTGCTGTTACTATTACTACTACTACTACTACTACTACTACTACTACTGCTGCTGCTGCTGCTGCTGCTGCTGCTGCTGCTGCTACTACTACTACTGCTGCTGCTGTTACTATTACTACTACTACTACTACTACTACTACTACTGTTGCTGCTGCTGCTGCTGCTACTACTCATACTACTACCACTACTATTGGTACTACCACTGCATCTCATCAACGACTGCTAAAACAATCACCATCACTACCACTACCACAACCACCACCATAACCACCACCACTACCACAGCCACCACCACCATCACAACCACCACCACCACAAATGCCACCACTACCATACCAACCACCACCAAAATATCCACCACTACCACTGCCACCACAACCACAACCACAACCACCACTGCATCCAACCTCTCCACCAAGATCCACACATTCCCCCGCACATTTATTTATACAAGGAAGAAAGAACCAAAGACTAAAACCTTAAAAAATAAACAACAGTGAGGTAAATTCAAGATCTGTTCACTTCGAGATGCCTGGACACATTACCTTTAAAGAACTGGAGGTCATAGTCAGAGGGAAATACGGACAGAGGGGTATAGTTCCAAATTTGACCAGTTCCATATATGAGAGACTGAGTACTGATTAACTTTTGCATTAGAAAGAAGGCTGAAATGGGGTGAGAGTGTGTTGTTAGACGGGTGCTGCGTGTCACCTGTAATTACCTGTACGGCTACCTTAAATTTACCTGCCCACACCTACAATCCCATACACACACCCTTCTGCTTCGTCTCCCACTTCTACACATCGCATTATCTTCCTTCTTTCCCTTCATCCCTTACACTTAAACCCATCCACCTACAACTAAAACTGCAGACACACCACACACACACACACACACACACACACACACACACACACAAAGCAACCAAAACCCACATCCACTGCCATCCAACACACACACACACACACACACACACACACACACACACACACACACACACACACACACACCGCTCGCTGGTGCAGTGGTAACGCTCTCGCTTGCCAACAGGTGGACGGGAGTTCGCGCCTCGCTCAGGTTGCGAAAAGTTTCACTGACGAAGTGGGTGGTTACTGTCCCCCTAGAGCAAGGGGACGGGTGTGTGCGTGTGTGAAGGTCACAGCCTTGCCCTTAGATCGGACTATATGAGCTCTCAGCTCCCTTCCGGGGGGGTAAAAGCTGACGATCACGACCATCAAGTGATCCTGACCGACCCGGTGAATTACCCAGTGAATTACACACACACACACACACACACACACACACACACACACACACACTTGAACACCCAGTACCACAACCACACACCCACCTCTCACCATTCACACCCACACGCACACCCACATCAACTCTCAACCACAGCCACATCCACACCCTCTACCACCACCACACCCACACAACTACACCCCCATCCACACTTACACCCACGCGGCCACACCTAACACCCGACCACAAACAAAAGCAACATCAAACGAACACTTTGTAAATACTGCCTTTCCCCTTCTCTCCCCCTCCTGGGCTGCCCCCCTTCCATTCTCTCCCTTTCCCCTCCTCCCCTGCCCCTCAACCCCTTTTCACACCCTTCCCTCCCCCTCCTTCCTACACTTTTCATCCCTCATCCTTCCTTCTTCCTTCCATCTCTCTTTCCACTGCCTATTCACATTCCCTCTCTATCCACCCACACTCCGCACATACCCATACCCACCAAACACACACATCCACTCACTCCACACATTCATACACACTCACAACCCACACTTTCACACTTTCACACACACACACACACACACACACACACACACACACACACACACACACACACACCTATACACCCTCACACAGTCACACACCTCCCCTCCTCCTGCCTCTAACACACCCACACCCACACACACACACACACACACAGTCACACCCCCCACAAATACACACAGTCACACACCTCTCCGCCTCATTTCTCTAACACACACACACACACACACACACACACACACACACACACACACACACACACACAAAAGCGCACCATCAAACACACATCGTCCCTGGAGAGACAGCACACCACCCCACCACATCACGTGCCACAAAGAACCCCATCCCAGCACCTACCCCATCCCCCACCCACACCATCACCACGCTGCTGTATAGGCCTGTGGTGTGTGTGTGTGTGTGTGTGTGTGTGTGTGTGTGTGTGTGTGTGTGTGTGTGTGTGTGTGTGTGTGTGTGTGAGAGAGAGAGAGAGAGAGAGAGAGAGAGAGAGAGTAATATA
>NC_137064.1:2153567-2193567 GCF_032717465.1 Coenobita brevimanus
TATTTTCTCACAGAGGCTAAATACAGTAAAGGCTGCTCTGCCGGACATGCATAATATTACTATGATGTGAAATTTGCATTGATAAAAGATACGAATGAATGATTAATACATCTCTCTCTCTCTCTCTCTCTCTCTCTCTCTCTCTCTCTCTCTCTATTTTCAGTATATCTATCTCTATCTATCTATCTATCTATATGTACATTTTTCTGCATCTTTATCTATCTATCCGTCTATAATTCATCTTTTTTGTTTATCTATCAGTCCATCCATATCTGTCCATTTATCTGTCTATCAAACCATCCTCTCTCTCTCTCCCTCAACACCTGTAGTTAATCTCCTTAGGCTCCCCCCCCCCATAACAACCTGCATGGGATTAGGTCACTCACGCGCCCACACAGGTCACCACTAGTCGCCCGATAACGGTGTGCTCTATAACAGTGATTAGGGCAGGGAAGGACATCATCATCATCATCATCATCATAATCTTCAACTACCTCATCAGCACCATCATCATCATCAACTACTTCATCATCATCATCATCACCATCAACAACAACAAGAAAAACATCCATCATCATCATCATCATCATCATCATCATCAAGAACAAGATAAACGACAACAAAAACATCATCATCATCATCATCATCACCATTATAGTTTTTCCCTTAATCACATGAGGGGACGGCAACCAAGGTCTCTGGTATTTTTGAGACATGAAGCAAAGGAGGAAAGTATCAAGTACCATCTCCCGTGCCATGCTGGGTACGGTAAAGGGCAGCTTGCAACCCACGTGCTGGGAGGTGGGGTCGTCACAGCACCACAACAACACTGACAGGGAAGGAAAAAAAAAAAGGTAGGATGTCCTGCCTCCCTTCCCCACCTCCTTGTAAGCGTCTATTCGTATTCTCCCCGGTTAAGGAAGCTCCCTAACACCTTTTCCTTTGCGATTTATTTTGCTCACCTTACTGCCCTCGCCTATGTTATATAATATCTTCTGATGTCACCATACTCTGGATAAATTACGTACACACGGGATATTAAATAGGCATATCTAAAAAATAAATCGCTAAGGAAGAGGTGCTAGGGAGCCTCCATACCAAACGAGGGTACAGGCTGCAGTGAATATGTAATTATTATTATTTCTCACCACTAAAGAAAAAGAAATCATAACAAAAATAAAGATACAATTACTCTCCTTCTCTAATGTAATTTTGATATAATGCAACCTTCAACCTTCTTAATTTCAATCCCTGCAACTTGCCTCTCCTCTCAATGCAACACCAAATATTTAAACACACGCAGCTACGAACACCCTCATACTCGCACATCACACCATCCACCTTCTGTTTCTACTTTTGTGCTTAAAGGGGCATGTAACATCTCTACCCTATCAGCCTGCTACCTCTTCATATTTTAAGTTAATCATTACTTCATAAAACGTACAACTGTAGATGAGAATATCGAGCCACTAATCTAACAATAACTATATACACCCTGATACAATATTTTGAAGTCTGTTGGGCTCCGAACATCGTCATGAATAGGTTTTAAAATTACAATATCGTCATTTATCGTAACTGAAACAAATAAATATTTATGTCTGCAACTGGACGCATATATGCCACAAAACACACACACACACACACACACACACACACACACACACACACACACACGACGCATAATTTCTCCATCATAAAAAAAAAAAAAAGTATCATTCAAACCATGGAACTTCTCCTTTCTCAAAAAAATTAGGCATCAAGTGTCACCCCGTGCCATGAAACCGCCTCTGAATCGTCATATTTACCTTTCACGCCCACACAACCTACCCCTAATTACCAATAAATACAACCAACATCCCTGCATAAACACAGACCGATGATTCACGGTTTCTTCCCCGCCAAAAATTAGCAGATAATGAGGGCTAATTCGAGACAAACAGTGCGCCATAATCGACCGAGAACCGTCTGCGCGCCTGTTGTCTGGTTCTCTTTCAGGAGGAGACGAGGAAGAATGATTTGTTTGTGAATGAGTCGGAATTACAATAAATTTTATGAAACTGAGTGAATTTCTGACTGCAAAGAAAAAGTGGAAAACACAGGAGATTTATGAAGTTGCTTGATTTTGTGACTAAGGAAAAAGTGGAAAAACAGTGGAAGGGTGAGAAACTGAAAGAGGCAAAAGAGAAAAAGGGAAAACAAAACAGAACGAATCAAACAAGAATCTTTAAATGTAAGCGAACCAAGCATGATAACTAAAGATAAACTAGACAGAGCAGGAAAATATGGCAATGGAACTAGATAAAACAAAACAGAGCATCATAATCATCCTGGAGCCAGGCCTGTCCTCTTTTTTTTTTTTTTTTTTTTTAAGGACGAGATGGGGAAAAAATGATTAAATTTTGTTTGTGGAAGTGTTGGTGGCTGTTACTGTCAAAATTACATATTTATGATGCTGTTTGAACTCAACGTTTGGAAAGGAAAAAATGAAAAAGAGAAAACATGAAAGGAAGATTAAGAAAGGCAGAATGTAAAAGAAACCAAAGGACAAAGCAAATATTAAGGGAAATACAAAAATCCTCCGCCAAATATAACCTAGGAAAAGAAAGATTTAATAAAGATATTCAAACAGCGCCCTGAAAGTGCACCTGTTACCTGGTTCTTTAGGACGAGACAGGACGAGAAGTATTTGCCTGTGGAGGTGTCAAAGGTACTACATATTTACAAAGTTGCAGTAACCATTAAAAAAAAAAAAAAAAACATAAGGGAGAGGTAGAAAGGGCAGAACAAGATGAAAAAAAAAAAAAAGAAAAAAAAAAAAGAATACAGGATAAAGCAAACAGGAAACTCGAGTTGTAAAGAAGTTCAGGAAAGCTTGAGACAAATTAAGGAATGTGAGGAAAGAGAGAGAAGCATAATATATTGACATCTCTCTGGATTCACGCGTATCTTCTGGTCCTTTTCCACAAGACTGGGAGGAAATTATTTGTTTGCTGCGGTGTCGGTAGTAACAAAAATGTACTGAGTTGCTTAAATCTGAGACTGTAGTGAAAAGAAGAAGGAAAAACACGAAGTATATATATATATGAAAATTAAAACTGAACAAAGACAAAAGAAACAGAACAGAGGGTCAAGCAAATGCAAAAATATAAAAATAAAAGATCAAGACTAGCTAGAGAAGTACGAAGGAAATCAAGGAAGGGGGAACTAAAAAATATTCAAACAGTGCACCATGATCCTAGGGGAATCGTGTGCGCGCCTGTCCGATGGTTCTTTTCCAGGACGAGGATGATTTGTTTGTGGAGGAGTCGGCAGCTGGGATATTCCGTCAGAATTACAGCAGATTTTTAAAGTTTCTTGAACTGGAGGTTACAGAGAAAAGGAGAGAGTGGATGAAAAAGGAATAATGAAAAGACCGTGAAACAGATAAGACATTTTAAGAAACCGTAAAATACAACTGCTAAGAAAACAAGATAAAAATGGAAGGAAAAGAAAGGACGTAATTATTAAAAACTTAAAAGACGGTGAGAATATGGTCAGAAATTTTAAACAATCCACAAGATGATGCTCTCGTTACGAAGACGAATGAAACAAAAGACAAAGGAAGCAGGGAATGAATGGAAGTAATTATTAATGAATAGCGTACCATAATCACACACTTGAGCCTCTGCCCGCGTCATCTGTGTGTGTGTGTGTGTGTGTGTGTGTGTGTGTGTGAGAGAGAGAGAGAGAGAGAGAGAGAGAGAGAGAGAGAGAGAGAGAGAGAGAGAGTCAGCAGCTCTCGCCAATATTTACCGAGTCTCTTGAAGGTGCAAGTGTAGTGAAAAAAATAAAACACAATGGAGGATGGAAACAACAACTAATGAATGAAAAACTGAGAATAGAGAAGTTGAAAAGGAAATGAGACACGGCTAAAACAAACAAGAAATGAAAAGGGAAACTAAATAATACCAAACATGGCACAAAAATCGTCAACGTGCATTTCATCTGTTTTTTTCTGTGGGCGAGACAAAGTGATGATGTTTTTTAGGGGCTTAAAATAGGATTACAGACGTCAACCTTTGTCGACATATGCACGCCAATTTTTAAAGTCTGTTTCTTGTCCGTAACTACACGAATTTGCCGGACTAGTTCTTTTAGTGAGATGGTTGTAGTTGTAGCAGCAGCAGTAGTAGTAGTAGTATCGATGGTGGCAGTAGTAGCAGTATTGGTGGTGGCAGTAGTAGTAGTAATAATAATAGCAGCAGCAGCAGTAGTAGTAGTAGTAGTAGTAGTTGTTGTTGTTGTAGTCCCAGGTTCATAGGTAACGAACCTGGTGCACTACAGGCCTAAGTTGCCCTTTCCGACAGTCCACCATCCTCCTTTTGGGGGATAGGGTGGTAGCTGCGGGACGTTTGTATAACCAGATAGTTGAGCTGACCAGTTATATCGGTGCCACCACGTGAAGGCGTCCCTCTCCTGGACCTTGGGATGACTTTCGGCGTCTGGTGGTTCCGCGCCCGTCTTTTTACGCTTTCTGGGGTTATATAATCAATTCCAAAACCAAAATCGAAAAACTACTAACACACTGCGAGATTCCAGACCCATATAGAATACAAGTAGAGTATATTTTGAAACCAATCGGACCCGGAACGAAATCGTGAGGACGCGGCAACGATCGCTGGTAAGTGGGACGAAAACACCAACATCAACATCAAGAAGAAACCAAGAAATATACAGACATTTTCCTCTTGTAAATGTAAATATATGTTCCTTCACTTCTGCAAGCCCATAGTAACAAATGGTTTATATTCCTTCCTTCATTTTTACAAGGATGTGGTAACAATTGTATTATATTTTTTCATTTGTAAAAGCACATTCGAAAGGCTATTTAATTATTCCTTCCTTCACACACACACACACACACACACACACACACACACAAAACACAAAACAACAACAACAATAACAACTACAATATTCCTCCAATCACTGCTACAAACGCATGATGATATTCCTGCTAATATTCCCCCATCCATTTGTACAACCACTGAATATTATCAGACGTGTTATTAGCTCCTTCTAACACCTAACTTCTAATAATAACCTACTATCTTGTACCTCCTTCCGTCACTATCCTTCTAACTCTACTTTGGCATCATAGAATTTTCCCTAACTCTTTTTCCTTCCTTCTAGACGCACACCTCTTCCCCTACTTACCTACCTACCTGCCTACCTGCACATCACAACATCCTGACATGCAATTATAACTACCATCTAGATTCAAGATCATCATAGCTTCTCTGGTAATTCCTTCCTTCTACCTACGTACCTACAATAACTTCCAGACAGTTGTAATTTCTTCCTTCAATTACCGGTACCTACCTACCACTTACTTACCTACCCATATATCTACATAACAAGGGCATCACAGCACCATAGTTATTCATTTCTAACCATCTTTCCAAACTACCAAGGCATCATACAACAGAGTGAAAATTCTCACTTCAAGTGCCTCCTAACCTAACCATAAAACATTATAATAATCTTGTGCAATTCTTCCTTTAATTACCTTCCTAACTACTGATAAGGGAATCATTAATTTGTATTGTGTATTTCTTTAATCATCTACCTATCTACCTAACTACTGACATCGGAACATCTTTACGTGAAATTCCTTCCTTCGCTTCTCTTTTTACCTACCTAACTACAACAGTGTCTTGACGACTCCTGTCATACTTTCTTCCTTATCTACTTGCTTACCTAACTACATTTCTTCACTAGTCTAACTACCGACCTGCTTACCTAATTGGTTACCTTCACTCCCTTACATACCTGCAAGTTTCATTAGGTCTCGTAATACTTTCTTCCTCACCTACCTACTACTTACCTAACTACCTCTCGCCACACAACATACCTACCTACAAGAATACCAGGTAAATCTTTAGAAGTAACCAACGTTTTCTTTTATTATTATTATTATGTTTTCCAATGCAAAATACTGTGTTTTAATTAGTTTTGACCTTCTTTTGGGGGGAAAATCCCCCTTTTGGAATACTGAGTAAGATTTCCAAAAGAGGGTTTATCTCCCAAAATCAAGATCAAAATTAATTAAAAACGCACTATTTTGCATTAAACGAACCCAAACTAACAACCTAACCTAACCTAGGCCTAACCTAGGGCCTGACATAAGACCGAGTGCACACGCCTGCACCAGCCAATATGGCGCGACATTCATCCGCTACTGAGCGATAGCCTAAGTTACTATATGACTACCCCTACAAAATTTGCTCCCCCAACTCAAACTAGGCCTAAAAGGTAAGTCTTAGTTAGAATAGTTCAGGGCCGTAATATAATGAAAATTGGTAACGTTGGTTACTTCTAAAATTATACCGAATACCATAATATTACTTAAATTTTCCTTCACACACTACTTATGGTCCTAATCTATAAACACAATAACGTGCAATTCTTCCTTCATTCTTAGACACGCTACCTCAAAGAACATCACAATTCCTTCCTTCACTCATATAACTACCGGCCTAACTTCTTACAAGAACATCATAACCAATAACATCACTTCTTGTTATGCCTTCCCTCACATACTAAAGAGACTGCAAAGACATCATAACATCCCGAGTTATTCATTTCTTCATTTCCTAACATACCACAATAACTCTAGTCCATTCCTGTGTACACTTAACCCCGACTCATCCTCTTCCACACCTTCCCCTCCACCTCCACCTGTAATTACCATCACTTGGAACTACTATCCTATTCCTAATCACCATTACAGCTACAGATGATGGAGTGATGGAGTGTGGACAGGTGTAGAAAGGTGGTCAAATAACCGTGTAATAATAATAATCCTTTCACTTACCGGGATATTTGAATCACTCCCACGTTGCCTTCATCCCTCACGCCTACTTCCGATCATACAGGTCTTGATTTCACTTCCAGTATTCCTGTTCTTTTCCTTACACGCGCAAAAACACTGGAAAAAACACGAACACGAATCAAAACAACACGCTGGAGGGACGCCATCTTACTAACCCATCTGCATCAACACAACTCATCCAGTGCGCATGCCCCGACCAGCTTGCCATATACTGTTCATCTTAGTAAACAAATAAAAACCATTGTTACTCTCGCCTTTCCCGTCTCTATGCTCTCATAATTTCACCTTCTTCATAGTCTGCCTTAATCTGGCTAGAGTAATCAGGTGTTAGTTGATTTTAAAATGTGTTTGATATTTTTATAAGGCAACTGAGTACACACCACATCTTCCTCTGCATCCTCACAGTTGCCAAATGTCGTCAATCTCGCTGGCTAATTCCAACCTCAAATGACAACTACAGACTTAACTGTACCGCATATTTACTGCTTCTGATTGATTACTTCTTTAAATAATTACATAAAAGATGGTAGTCTAAGAATTACAGTTCTGAGAAGTATTTTTTAATAATGCTACTTCTAAAGATTGCCTCACATCCAAATATTCCCCCCTTCCTCTCTCCCCCCACCGCCCATCCCTTCCCCTCCCCTATTCCCTCCACCTCCACCTCTTCCCACCGCTACGTTTCACACAATACTACTTTTATGAACTTGAAGATTTAAATGCATCGCGTGTTTAAATGTCCACAGAATAACAAGGATTAAATAACTAATTAAAGACCAATAAAATGAATGAATGGGGTTGTTGTATAGTAGTGAATTTTGATAAGTTTTCCTGTTTACATTCCCGTTTCATTCTCCCTTCTCTTCCTTTTCCTCCCTTCATTTCTTCCATTTCCTCTCCCTTCCTCTCTCTTCTTCACTTCTCCCTTCCCCTTTGCACCTACTGTTTTTCCTTTCTTCCTCACCACAATTTCAATTTAAATATGTAGCACTGATTCTCTCTCTCTCTCTCTCTCTCTCTCTCTCTCTCTCTCTCTCTCTCTCACCATACTGTATACTGACACCTCATACTGCCACACCATAGCCTACCATACCTTACACTGCCACACCATACCACGCCTTGAGGTGCCATACCATACCATACCATACACTGGCACCTCGACTGCCACACTTTACCATACTACAAACTACCACGCCTTACAGTCATACCATTCACTGCCATACAGTACCACATAGCACACTACCCCACCACACATTGTCACACATACACCTCACTGCCACACCATTTACTGCCATACCACACAGGCACACGTCATCCTATACCATACTACACTACACATACCACATACTGTCACACCACGCACTGCCGCAACTCTACACCACATACTGTCACACCACGCACTGCCACAGCTCTATACCAGTGCCCTATGCAGGAAGTGACTTATGCTGGAAGTTACAGTTCCGCTCAGTGCACATGCGCAAATTGTGAAATCTGTCATTTTGTGAATTAAGGTTAGTTTAGTTTAGGTATTTTTAGGTTAGGTTGATTTAGGATGAGGTTAGCTTAGGTTGATTTAAGCTAAACAGAGAAAGTTAAGTGCGCATGGGCACTGAGTGGAACGGTAACTTCCAGCATGTCACACCGTGCATACGACACCGCCAAGAGAAGTGGTTGCAGGGGAGATTGTTGTAGTGGACGCTGGTGGTGGTCACTGCAGACCCTTTGACCACATCAGACCGGGCGACGTCCTGTAGATTGATTCATAGCGCCACCAGACGATTTGATTCAACTTCTGTAATCTCCTACACCTCCAAGTCAACACAAAGCTGAATAAACTAGTCAAATAAAACGAAAAAAGGACAATTTTGTTTACATCGAGATTAAAGGTCTACGAGTCCCTTTAACTTCTTCATTTAGGGTGACATCCTTTGTCTATCTATTGCCAGACTCCGTAATCCCGTATGGGATGGCCACAAACAAATCGCCTCCATGTCGTCCTGTTCCTCGCCATTTCACTGCCTTGCTCCAGCTCACACCCACCTCTCTCATATACCTCTCCACTCCATCCCTTCATCTCATCCTTGGCCTCCCCCGCCCTCTCCTCCCCTCCACCTCACTCGCATACCGGTACACTCTCCTTGTCAGTCTCTTGCTCTACATCCCCTCCACACAACCAAACCACCTTAATGTGTTTCTCGTAACGCTTCCTATCATATATACTTCCTCCTTGTCAGTCTCTCGCCCTACATCCTCTCCACACGGCCAAATCACCTTAATGTGTTTCTCGTAACGATTATCATATCCACATCCACACTACAACGCTCCTTCACTTCCTCATTTATCAGTCTGTCTCTATGTGCCATCCTTTGTAAGTTTCCAAAATATGTTTGTGATTATTCTTTGTTCTTGCTATGGTTTCAGTGAGAATCCTGTGGTAGACGTTGGTGGTGGTTAGTGCGGCTGCGGAGTGATCCTCTCTGCTCCTGCGGGCAAAACGGGCAGAGCGGCAAAGGAGTTCCTGAGCCGTTGTTGCCTGAACTGTGCTTGTATTGTCTCCTAGCCCGCTGTCCTGTGCTCAGAGTGATTTATGCTGGAAGTTACCCTTCGACCCGGTGCGCATGCGCTGAGTGGAAGGGGAACTTCCAGGTAACTTTCTTGCATAAGTCACTCCGTGCATACGACACTGGATCTATTATAACGGCCACTGTGAGCATAGTTCTGGTCGTGAGGAAACGAGTATTTTTTTGCCGATTTTAACAAAATTTGGTGAAATGGTCGAGAGGCAGCTCACACTGGGTATCAGGGCAGTAAGTGAAAGGTCAAGGGTAAGCGCAAAGTTCATCTTGCCCTATGGCCATTATCTCCAACCTACTCCTCTGGGACGCAGTAAGTTTCGTCACGAGCTCTCCCTCAACACCACCACAAAATTTCGTTAAATCGAATAAAAATTGTTATCTCAGGGTGTACATAAGAGCAAAAAGATACACAGATGAATACACGTGGCAAAAACATCATATAGAGGTTGAACACAATTGGAAACACAATACTACTTGAAAATAGAGGGTCCATGTCATCTCTAGAATAATGTGTCCTACAATTTTACAGAAAACGGTCAAACTTAGCTTCTAAGAAAACGTAAATTCTAATCGACAGCGGTAACTATGATGAGGATGGGAACGGTTAATCTAAATGGTAAACAGAGAATTATAAGACAATCAGAAGGCTGTTCTGCATTCCAGCTTACAGTCACGAGCTTCACCAACACTTCCCTGCTGGCTGTGACAATGGAAGGTGTTACATGAAAAAATTTAACCTATTTCCGTGTGATAGCAATAAAAAAGCTGACAACATGGAAATATGAGATATGATAACAATATGAAGGACACAACAAAACGTGAGCGATGATAACAGTATGAAGCATAAGGACACAACGGAGTGAGATACGATAACACTATGAAGCGCGCAGCAAAAGAGTATGAAACGCGATAGGAGTAGGAAGCAAAACCGTGTGGAGGACAGTAGAGAGGGCCAATCGACGGGGAAATGTTATCAAATTTTACTCTGCACTCGACAATTTTCCAAGTAGAATTTAGAACCACCTCCGCTGGTGGGTGTGCTGTGTGTGTGTGTGTGTGGCGGCTCCCTGACCATCATTTCTATACGAGTGGTAGTGTTTGAACTGAGGAGGATGAGAGTGAACCACCAAGCTCGTCTCCTGTAAGCAAATAACGTCTGGCCTGTGTATGGCTATCATGACTGCGATAGTGTGTAATTTACTCTCAAAATTCCTACAACTCCAATGCAGCAAAGCGGATGAGACGGTTTAATATTTACGCTGCCCGCCATTGTGTGTGTGTGTGTGTGTGTGTGTGTGTGTGTGATCAATAAGGCTTCCAGACTCCCCAGAGGATTTCGAAAATGGGAGAAAATGGGCTTAATTGCTTTTAAGGGGTGGCTACTACCCCC
Source organism: Coenobita brevimanus (assembly GCF_032717465.1). NCBI lineage: Eukaryota > Metazoa > Arthropoda > Malacostraca > Decapoda > Coenobitidae > Coenobita > Coenobita brevimanus. The sequence goes on from NC_137064.1 coordinate 2,164,411, forward strand.
AAATGGCGTAATTAAGGGAAGCATGGCAAATGGCGTAATTAAGGGGAGTATGGGAAGGTGTTATAAGAGAGAGAATGGTGGGGGGTTCAGAAACTGCTCTTCTATACAGAGTGGAGTCAAAGTCATTTTCGTTTCATCATTTCCTTTCCTTTTACTGACTCCCTACAGTATGTCGCTGTTGTAGTGTTGCATCTCTCTCTCTCTCTCTCTCTCTCTCTCTCTCTGCATTCATTCCCCTCACCAACTCTCCTTCACTCTCCTCCCCTTTCTTATTTATTTCCTTTGTCATCATCCTCCCCTCTCTCACTTCTCCCCTGTCTCCCCTCCTCCTCCTCCTCCTCCTCCTTCCTCCCTATCATCATCATCATCATCGCCACCACCACCACCATCATCTTTCTTTCTCACCTCATCTCATCTCGTCCACACACTAAGAAAATCTCCATTAAATATCTACAGTATAATTATTAATCCAAGAATAATCCATCACAATCCCTAATAATAACCTCATTAACCCCAATTAACACCTCTGAGAAAACAAGGGGTAATTAGAGTCATTAAGCTTATTAAACAATGCAGTCTTAAGTATCAAGTACCTAGAGCTGTTAACAGTCTCTCTCTCTCTCTCTCACACACACACACACACACACCTCTCTCTCTCAAACACACATACACCTCTCTCTCTCTCTCTCTCTCACACACACACACACACACACACACACCTCTCTCTCAAACACACATACACCTCTCTCTCTCTCTCTCTCTCTCTCTCTCTCTCTCTCTCACACACACACACACACACACACACACACACACACACGCACACACCTCTCTCTCAAACACATATACACCTCTCTCTCTCTCTCTCTCTCTCTCTCTCTCTCACACACACACACACACACACACACACCTCTCTCTCTCAAACACACATACACCTCTCTCTCTCTCTCTCTCTCACACACACACACACACACACACACACACACCATCTGTCTCTCTCTCAGTAACCTTGATGTATTTCTAATGGCCCTATAATTTGTTCCACCCTCCTTATTTTGACCAAAGATAAAATAACATCAACAACACTAATAATAATAATAATAATAATATTAATAATAATAATAATGGCAACAAATTAAGAACAAGAATAACAGTAATAATAACATGAACAACGACAATAAGTAGTAATAATAACCATAACAATAATAATAATAATAATAAGAAGAAGAAGAAGAAGACCAAAGAACAATAACAAAAATGACTGCAACAAATCGACAAGAACAATAATAACAGCAATAACAATAACAACAACAATAATGGCAACAACAACAATGATAACAGAAAAAGATGAAGAAGAGAAGGAGAAAAAAAAAGAAGAAGAAGAAGAAGATGATGATGATGATGATGATGATGATGATGATGATGATGAATAAAAGGAAGGAAAAATATGATGAAAAAAAAAAAATGACCAACCCAAGCCTCTTCCCTGGCGGCTGGTCCATAAGTAACGCTCCTCTTCCACTTCCCACCGCCACACCCACGCCCACACCAGCAGCAAGAGCCGTCCCCACAACCCACAAGATACACCCCATGCGAGATTCTAGTGCTGTGCTATCTTTGAACTACCCTGCCTTGCATCCTAACTACCTCTAGACGATTTCACTCAGCTCGAGAGAGAAAAAATATACTCCTTTCACTTTAACCTGACCTAAAATCGCCATCGCTCCATCTTGAATACCGAGTTGTAACAATAGATTAACACTAATGATGCTAGTCACGAAGAAGTGCCGTGGAAAGGATGTAGAGCCGTAGTATTGTCTTTTTCTGCCACTGAGCTACGTGAAATAAGCTGCAAAAGAACGAAAATCTGGGCCAAGTTAAGGTGAGAGGCGTATAGTGTGGTTACTGAAAGCTGTCTCTAACCCTTCCTAAATAAAATAGTCTATCCTAAGCTGAATAAAATCGTCTGAAAGAAAATGGAATAAAAAAATAAATAGGTGGCCTCGTAGTGAAGGGGTGTTGTTGTTGTTGTTGTTGTTAATGGTGTTTTGGTTGCTAATTATAGACGTGTTAAATAAGTGTGTGCGTGTGTGTGTGTGTGTGTGTGTGTGTGAGAAGCATGACCTTCTTTCCCTGCTTAAAACGTGTCTAGCATTCCTATCAAAACTCCCTCCCCCACCCCCCTCCCCTCCCCCACCCCCCCTCCCCCACCCCTCCCTCGCCACATCACCTCCCCCTTCCATCCCCTCACCCCTCCTCCTCCTCCTTTATCCCATTATCTCTACTTCACCACATCACCCCTCCTCACACCACCCCTCCTTCATCCCCCATCACCCCTCCTTACCCCTCCTTCACCCCTCCTCTCACCCCATCACCCCTCCCCATCCCCCACTCTTCCTCCTCCCTCACCCCTCCCTCACCCACCCCCACCTTCCTGACAATAGGTAGGTAAATCAATGCAAATTAACCTGTAATATCAGAAAAAATGGCCAGGTGAGATTAGAGGTGCGTAGGTAACGTCAATAGGCGATTTATTCCCATGAAGTGCTAAAGGGAGGACACCTTCACGTGGTGGCACTGAAATGAATAGGTGGTTCCCCTGCCTGGCCACACACACGTCCCTCAGTTCCCTCCCTATCCCCCAAAAGGACTATGGTGGACTGCAGAATGGTAACTTGAGGCTGGGTTTGCAATTACTACTACTACTACGGCTACCACTACTACTACTACTACTGCTACTGCTACTAATACCACTACACGAATACTACTACTACTACTACCGCTACTACTACTACTACAACTACTACTACTACTACTACTACTACCACTACTACTACTACTACTACTACCACTACTACTACTACTACTACTACTACTACTACTACTACCACTACTACTACTACCACTACTACTACTATTACTACTATTACCACTACTACTACTACTAATAATACTACTACTACTACTAGATAGTGTAGATGGTGTAAGTGGTGGTGTAGATGGTGTAGGTGGGTGAAGCTATCCAAGGCCGGTGGTTGTAAGTGGGAAGTGGGTGATGTTAAGTGGTGAGGGTATTAATGGGTGTGGTAGGTGTGGTGGACGGGGATAGACTGTGGTGTGTGTGTGTGTGTGTGTGTGTGTGAGAGAGAGAGAGAGAGAGAGAGAGAGAATATTGATAGTGCAGCTATTATGAGCAACGAGTGTGATGAATGAGTGATGAGAGAGAGAGTGAGAGAGAGAGTGTGTGTGTGTGTGTGTGTGTGTGTGTGTGTGTGTGTGATGAATGTAATGATAAATACTGTTCAAATATACACCTCTCTTCTCTGATAACCATGATTATAAAAAACTAAGCGCGCGACATTCTGAGCAGGTAAGAGTCAATTAAACACCTGCGTCCTCGTCCTGAAGAGATTAATTACCTGTCTGTATTACCCCCGTGACATTAATATCCCCACTTTTTCTTGAGTTCCTCCTCCAATTACTTCTCGGCGCGTCCTTCTCGCCTCCCGTTTTCTTCTTCGTAAATGAGATCAAAAGGAAGCCGACTGGGTGACAGAAATCCAAGCACACGAATTTATGGTGTTTACGTCTCTCTCTCTCTCTCTCTCTCTCTCTCTCTCTCTCTCTCTCTCTCTCTCTCTCTCTTTCTTAAAATCCCCCTCAAAATTTTGGGTCCCGTTCAGACTCTAGCGTTTCCAGTTTTCATTGTTTTTCTTTTTTTTCTTTTTCTGTTTTAAGGCCGGGTGATCAAGGAAGGATGTTAGGTCTGTGTGGTCTGTGTATCCGTGTAACTCTTTGTCTACCTCTTTGCCTCCCTGCCTGCTTGTTTATCTATCTGTCTACTTGTTTATCTATCTGTCTATCTGTTTATCTAATTATCTGTACCTACCTGTCTTTCTATCCATCCATCTATCTGCCTGTTTCTATATCTCTCTCATCTCCCTCTCCTCCTATCTATCTATCTATCTTCCTATCCATTTATCCATCCACACATCTATCTGTCTATCCATCCATCTACCCATCCATCTATCTACCAATCTATCCCTCTGTACCCTGTCGCTTTATCTCAGTCTCCCATCGCCAGCGCACCGCATAAAAACAATCAGGTATTTCAACAATTCTCAGCTCCATAAATTTGGATAAGAAGACTGAATTATGCTTAGAGACGAGTTACCCCCCTATTCCCCACCTCCCCCTACCCCCACCCCAACCCCCTACCCCCACCTCCTACCCCTCAACCATCCCCCTCCCCCTGTTCCTCCTCCTCACACATTTCCTCTTCTGCCTCCCTCTCCTCCTACACATCCTTCCCTCTCCCCGTCTTCCTCTTCCTCACATTGTCCCTTCCTCCCCATACCCTCTCCCTCCACCACCCCCTCCTCCTCCTCCTCTTCTTCCTCACACCCTCCCCTTCACTCCCCTCACATCATCCCCCTCCCTTTCATACACACCTTCCCCTCATCCTCCCAACACCCACATCCTTCCCCTCGCACACCCTTCTATCCTCCTTACACACACCTTCACCCCTCTACCTCTAGCCACCACTTCCCCCTTCTCCCCCTCTCTCCCCCCACTCAAACCATACTCCTACCCCCTCTCTACCCCTCTATCCCTCTCTACCCCTCCCCCCTCCTTCCCCCCTCACTCACACCTGCATTTGCCTTACCTGCATCAATTACCGCGATGCAAATGAGCGTTAAGGGGCCCCCAGGTGAGTGTCTTCAGGTGTAATTTCCCTACCTGTATAAAAACCTAAGCTGTCGAATTCGCTGTCACTCCCACAAGCTTCACTCTCAACGCGCCTCGGCCAAAACCCTGACGCTGATGGCACAGGGGATGTAATGGGTGTACGTTTGTGTGAAAAAAGGGTGCAAAAAAGAAACAGGGAGGGAGGGAAAGGGAGAGAGGAAGAGAGAGGAAAAAAGAGAGACAGACAGAGGCATAGACAGAATGTGCTGCGAAATTTCCATAGCCACTTGGTATATGTGTAAAAATAAATTGTGTTGTTCATGGTTTTAACTGGAATTCCTGTTAAGCAAACGCCTTTTATGGGATCACTTACAAAGACGGGACGTGGGGAGGATGTTTAAGTCACCCCTGAACGTGTGTGTGTGTGTGTGTGTGTGTGTGTGTGTGTGTGTGTGTGTGTAAAGCCGCCACCGCAGTACATACACAACCCAGTGAAAAATATGTGCACCCCACCTCTAATCTCACACCCACTGCACAAATTTCCACCGAACAAACCAGCCTCCTCCGCCCTCGAGCCGCGTCAGTGATTTGCGCCATGTTTCAGAGCCACCCACTACAATCTTTACTTAACCCTTCAGTTCAATTACTTTTTTTCATTATTTTTTCCCTCTCCAGACGATTTTATTCATCTGAAAAGAGGAGAGTAGCCATAAAGGTAAATAAATCCTCTATCTAACCCCTTCCCGGATCGAAAATGCTTCTTAAATTCGTAAAAAAAATCGTCTAGCTACGTCATAGGGGTGAAGGGGTTGTCTTCTACTCTCACACCTGGTCTTCTAATTTTACGTCTACTCTTTGTGTTATTTAGAGTTACCTGGATTACCTGTCAGGGCTAATGTACCTCACCTTTCGACCTTTCCCGCATCCAGTACAATACCTGTCCTTCCAGCTTGTTTCACGCCCCCTAAAAGGTCAATACAAGTCATATGCAGTATCTCAGGGCGGCGGGAGCTCCGTGAAATTTGGGGGAATTAGCCTATAGTTCGTTCACCTTAACGTGGTCCAAATTTTCGTCCTTTTGTAGTTTATTCCACGTAGCTCAGTGGCATAAAAAGACGGTGTTACGGCTCTACATCCTTCCCCCATAGCTCTTCTTCGTGACTGGCATTATAATCTAGTGTTAATCTATTGCTACAACTCTGCATTCAAGGTGGAGATACAATTTTGGGCCACGTTAAAGTGAAAAGAGTAGAGTTAACCTTCCTTTACCTGGCTTTTACCTCTCCTACCCCGAATTTCTGTTTATATTTCACTCGATTCTCCTTCCTCCCCTTTCTCCCCTCTTCCCCTCTTCTTTCTCCCCTCTCTGTCCTCTATTCTCTACCTTCTCCCCTCCAACTCTCTTCTCTCCTCTCCCCTCCCCCCATATCTTTTCTCTTTCTCCTCCCTCTACTCTCCTACTCTGCTCCAGTTTCTCCTCTTCTCTCACTCTGAATCACTCCTCTTTTGTTCCTCTTAAAAATCTCTCTTCTTCCTTCCTTCTCACTCTTCCTTACCCCTCTGTTTCTCATCCAAACACACCGCTACTACCCACATTCTTTCCCCCCCACCACCTCCTCACCCACCCCACACCCTTATACCCCCCCCTTACCCACATTCTTCCCTACACCCTTCCTTGCCCACACCTTCCCTTACTTATGCTTCCTCCTCTCCCCTCCCTTCACCCCTTTCTGCCCCACCCCCCCTTTCACCTCCTCCCCTCCCCTCATCTCCTGATCGTCAGCATCTCCCCTACCCCCCTAACTACCGCTCTAATTGCCCTGTTTGTCACCACTCTAACAAGCCCCTTCCCTTCTCCCTACCCTTTACCTCACCACGAATGAATAGGTGTGTGTGTGTGTGTGTGTGTGTGTGTGTGTGTGTGTGTGTGTGTGTGTGTGTGTGTGTGAGAGAGAGAGAGAGAGAGAGAGAGAGAGATTAGCATCAAGGAGGTGGAGGGAGGGTGTTATCAGGTAGGAGCATCAGGTAGTATCGGTAATTATCTCTAATGAGACCAACACCTGTCGTGATAATTCACCTGGAGAGAGAGAGAGAGAGAGAGAGAGAGAGACAGACAGAGAGAGACAGAGAGAGAGAGAGAGAGAGACAGAGAGAGAGAGAGACAGACAGAGAGAGAGAGAGAGACGCATATTTACATGACTTCATATTCTCTCTCTCTCTCTCACTGCTTTCACACGGTTTTACCTAATTAACAACGCACCTGCCGTAACGAAAAGGTTAATGAAGGCCGTATCAAATACCACCAAATCAAAAAAGTCTCCCCCCCCCAAACTTAATTTACAGTGACAGGCAAAAGTTAGTCTGCAATTCCACTCACAGCCTCTCTCTTCGTGCACGCCTGTCACCTTCCTCCCTGACGCATCATATCAGAGAGAATCATCTACGGCCAGAGAAACGCACCAGGTCTCTCTCAGCGTAGGAATATTAGCCAGCAGAGGAAAGTGAGAAGTACAAGAGGTGAAATATTACTCGCTGAAAGATATTAAGCGCTTTTCAGGTGAGGAATATTTGCCAGGAGAGAAAAGTGAGTAGAGGAGTTGAAATATCGGGCGAACTTTTGTCTCCAAGTGCATGGTGTTTAAGGGGAAAGCCCGTGTGTGTGTGTGTGTGTGTGTGTGTGTGTGTGTGTGTGTGGCCGCACTGAGAAATACATCCATCCGTCACGTTCCTCTCAGACACACTTCAAAAATTCCAGCAGATACAAAAAAAAAAAATGAAATATACACAAAAAAGAAAGTTAAAAATAAAAAAAGAGATATATTACATTAGAGCTAATTTTACGGCCTCAGACTAACAACACTTTCGGGCCACAGAATCACCGTCATCTGGAGGTGGAGCCGAGATGGTGCTGTACCGAAATGGTCGACTTTTTGTTTTGGTTCGCCCACACAAGACGACGAGATGGTTTCGGTGCGTGACATCGATTTTACGAAAGTCGGGGGTTCAGGAGTGAGGCGGCTGGGGTAAACCGGAGCCTAAATCAGTGAGGTATGTGTGTGGATGATCTGCTTCGGTATACATTATTAAAAACGATGAAGAACAGAGTGAATGTGAGTGAGAAAGACAGAGAGAGAGAGACAGAGAGAGAGAGAGAGAGCAGTATCACCTGTACAAGGGTCACTAAGGCTGATAATTATTTTTTTTCTAAGTCACAATCTTCTTCTAGAACAGGGTCCAAAATATCGACGTTACTTCCAGGTCCCTAAACTAAACTGCTGAGTGAACAGGATTAAGGTATAGAGTGTGTGTGTGTGTGTGTGTGTGTGTGTGTGTGTGTGTGTGTGTGTGTGTGTGTGTGTGTGTGTGTGTGTGTGGAGAAGTCATAATAACTATAATAAAACTCAGCCTACATCACGATTATCCTGCAGGCGACCACACACACACACACACACACACACACACACACACACACACACACACACACACACACACACCAGCAGAACGTTAAAGAAGTTATTTTCTATCTATCCATCTATCTACCTATCTATTTGTTTCTAACAAGACGCCTTAATCCTGTGAGGGGTGGCCACAAACAAATCGTCCCCATGTCACCCTGTCCTCTGCCATCATTCTATTCTCTCCAACTAACATCCCTTTCTCACTTATCCATCCCATCCCTCCATCTCATCTCCGGTCTCCCTCTTCCCGTCCTCCCTCCACCTCATTCACATCCACTCTCCTAGTCAGTCTCTTTAATATCACGCCCTATTAACACAGTAGGATCCGAGAGACGTGTTAATATAGCGACCCTCTGAGCTGGCAATGGCTGAGTGTTAATTATTCTGATGTCAACCTCTTTTATTTATTTATTTATTAATCCATTTATTTAGTTAGTTATTTATTATTTGTTTAGGTATTTATTTGGATTTTAATTTATTTATCATGTTTATTTATTTCCCTCCCGGCCGAGCAGACCCATCGACCACCCGTAACCAACTACCCCTATGTGGCAGTCCCGTTGGTTCCTTACACCTTTGATGTTGTGTATCTCCGTATGTAGAGTGTTGTTCAGTGTTGCATAATGTGGTGTATGTTGTGTGGGTTTGTACCAGAAGCAGGGCAAAGTGTTATATGTCATTCCACCCAACGCAAATATAACCTGGTAACTTTGGAGGGTTAGGTGATGTCCTGATTTAAGACTGGCTATGTGAACTCGAGCGTCTCTATTTATGGACGCCTCTGATGGGTGAAGTAGGGAAGGGGAGAGAGGGCTTGTAATACAGTGTTGTGAGGTGTTCTAAAGCCCTGCAGGTGAAGTAAGCATGCAGGTGTTTCGTCATTGCTTGTGTTGGAGTGTCTGGAGGTGGGATGGTGCTGAAGACGGTATAGCAATGTTTGTGTTGTGATGTTTTATGTGCATTGTTGTGTTGTGTGATTCTGTTGTGTAAGAACAGAGATGCGAGTTGGCACAGGCTGATGCAGAGAACTGTGTGCCTCTCATAACAAAATACTCTCTAACTGGGAGGACTTAGGTTTAAATAAGTGAGTTGTGGATGTGTTATTGGCGTAGCGGGTGATGATGTGTAGGATGTTGCTGTGTAGGTGTGCGAGGTGTAGTGGGTGTTGGATGGGATGGGGGTATTTTGGGGAGGTAGGGCATAATGATTTTCCTTTAATTGTACCTTTAATTGTCCTAAACTACTCTAGCCTAGCCCCGGTGCCTTACGCTTCGAAGGGGATAAAATAGGCTAGCAGTTACCATTACCACAAATATCTGCTACACGTCTTTAAATACTTCACTGTGCCTCCTGCCTTCCTCACTCATCTTACCCCTGACCTCCCTCCCTCTCCCTGGATCCGCAGTCGTTGTTGCCGCGCTTTAATGATATAATTTGCAGTGAGGGTAATGAGTAAATGTCCCGTCATTAAACCAGGAAATTAGCTCAATCCCCCGGCCAATGACTGGGTGGGAATCGTATATATATTTTAGTTTCCCATATATTTTTGTTGCCCTTTAATTCAGTCCACATTTTCGTCCTACCGCAGCTTATTTCACGTGGCTCAGTGGCAGGATGAGACAGTGATACGACTCCACATTAGCACTTCTTCGTGACTAGCACCATATTATAATGCTCATCTTTCGTTACAACTGAGTACTGAAGAAGGTGCAAGATGGCAATTTTAGGTGAGGTCGTGTCGTATAGTTCATTTCGTTTATAAAGGCTTCAACCCGCTTTTGGTCGGCTCTCCACGCTGCTCGATCTCTGGCAGCCTCCTTATTCAGTCCCTTACCCCTGAGGTCACACTCTTATTGTCCCAGGTCTTTTTCGATCTGTCTCAAGCAACCCCACCCCGGATGTTCACACTCCTCACTTTCCGCACCCAATTGTCATCCACCATCCTCTCCACATGCCCAGACCATCTCTAGCAATAGATAAATAAATGAATAGATAGATAGATAGATAGACAGACAGATGGATGGATGGATGGATGCATGGATGGATAGTTACACTGATAGACAGATAGATAGATAGATAGATAGATGGATGGATAGATGGATAGATAGATAGATAGATAGATAGACAGATGACATGGAGTGGTTAAAAGAGAATTAGGGATAATTTTGGGATATATATTTTATTTTTATTTTATTTATTTATTTATTTATTTATTAGTGGGCAGTAAAACAGAGGTAAATAGAATAGATGGAGAGGGTTGATAGATAGACAGATAGATGGAGGGGGTAGATAAATAGATAGATAGATAGAGGGGGTAAATAGATAGACCGATAGATGGAGAGGGTAGATAGATAGATAGATAATTGGAGAGGGTTGATAGATAGACAGATAGATGGAGAGGGTAGATAGATGGACAGATAGATGGAGGGGGTTGATAAATAGATAGATGGAAAATGCTGGTAGACAGATACAAATGCATACAGTATAAATGAATGCTGAGACAGGCAGATGAAGTGATAGATAGATAGATAGATAGACAGATAGGTAGATAGATGGGTTGGTAGGTAGGTAGGTAGTTAGTAGGTAGGTAGGATGACTGAAAGACGGATAGGTAGATATAGATAGATAGATAGATAGATACAGATATATAGACAGGTAGATAGATAGATCGACAGATAGATATATAGACAGACAGACAGAAAGACAGACAGGCAGACGAAGAAAGACAAACAGACAGACAGACAGTAATAACAAGTAGACAGATATAGACAGAGAGAAACAGACAGACAGACAGACAGAGGCACAAACAAACAGACACACAGCAAGAGGAAATGAACAAACACTCACCCAAACAGCCAATAAGACAGATAAACAAGCGTTCAAACACGCAATCAAGAGCGCTCGTTCCACCTGACCACCTAAGGACCCTGGCGAATCAATTGACCAACAGGACACCCTCTTTATTGTCCCGTGTGGCCAAAAGTGGGGGGGGGAGGGTTTTGTCCTAAGGGGAGAGTTGGATCTGGGGTGAGGTGCTGGTAACCCGGATGTAGGACAGGGTTATACATACATACACACACACACACATACATACATAAATTCTACATACATACATACATGCTACATTCATACATACATACACACATCCATCCATACATACATACATACACATATACATACATATATTGATAACCACAAAAAATTCCATGTTTTTTGTCCCTACTTCCGTTTTATGGGTCAAAGACAAGGATAGTTCACCCCTAGACACCACATCCCTTACAAACAATAGCCCCGTATCTATACACCTCATTCTTGGTCTGCCTCTCCTTCTCCTCCCAACCACCTCACGTCCATACACTTCTCCCAGCCACCTCATACTTATACACTCTCCTAGTTAGTATCTCATTGTCCACCTCGTCCTTGGTCTTCGTCTCCTCGCAACCACCTCACCCTCATGAACCCTACTAGACAGTATAGACTTCCATTTCTTTCTCCTCCCAGGCACCTCACTCTCATAATACTCTCCTAGTCAGTCTCTCACTCTCCATACGCGTCACATGGGAGAACCACCTTAGAGTTTTTTTTCTCTCTCTCGCAAGATCAACCGCCACGCCACATACTTCACGAGTCAGCTTATTTATCTATCTGTCCTTCCATCTCTCTCTCTCTCTCTCTCTCTCTCTCTCCATGAAAAGATTCGTAAGCGTTCTGATGAAGCTTCTTTTATTCAGCCTGTTGAGAGAGTTAAGGGCTTAAATAACAGCAGAGAGAGAGAGAGAGAGAGAGAGAGAGAGAGAGAGAGAGAGAGAGAGAGAGAGAAATTTCAACGCCACCATAAATAGTTATCTCATTCCACGTCTCATACTCCAAGTGCCTCGTTTTCTTTACGTGAGCGCGGCGAGAGGGGGAACCGCGGCAACTCCCCCGTGTGTCAATAAAAGGATGAGTGGGACATACGGGGGTGATTCCGTCATTCCATTACCTCGGAGATTCCAGCTGGGGACTGCCTCTCTTCTTTGGCCCACCCTAGTTGCTGATGGCAGGCTCCTTAACACTTATTCCCTAGCGATTTATTTTTCCATACTTTTGCAAACATCAAAACGACATGAATAGTGTACAGGAGAATGTTAAGGTGTACCACGCAAACTAAATCGCTGCAGGAGAGGTGCTACGAAGTCTCCTGTCCCACTAATAAGGATCATTGAGCCATACAGTAACAAGAGAAGAATTGCCCTGAGACCTGCGGCGAAGCTCTTGTTTCAACAGTTTGCTGTATAAAGTAACTCGTCTTAACAGAGAGATCCACTACCCATTCTGGAGGTGCCTTAACTTATGGCGCCACCTCAAGTGTCAGGTGATGGCAGACTGGGATTCTCCATGTCAAATTACCTTATAGGGTACCACTTTTATATCTCCAAAGGCCTCCTCTTAACAAATCCAGAGGAAGAAGAAGAAGAACAAGAAGAACAAGAAGAACGCTGGCCACTCATTGACCTGCTCACTATCGCCGCAGGTGAAAATTGAGTTCGCAAAGGTGTAGGCTAGCACTTAACTCATACCAATCAATTTCAAGGGACCTGTGTGTGTGTGTGTGTGTGTGTGTGTGTGTGTGTGTGTGTGAGAGAGAGAGAGAGAGAGAGAGAGAGAGAGAGAGAGAGAGAGAGAGAAGGAGGGGAGAAAGAAGAAACACACAGAGAAAAAGAAAAGTGAAAAGAAAAAACGCTAGTAAAGAAAAAAATAAAAGGGAGCCTCCTAAGCACACGAGAATAAAGAAATAATACTAGTCACGAAGAAGTGCAGGGGAGCCTCCTATACACACGTAAAAATAATGCTAGTAACGAAGAAGTGCACGTGAGAATACAGTCCCTTCCTTATTGAGATGCAAGGCAGGTGACTGATTCGATTTGTGACAAGGCTGGGTAAGGCAGGCAGACAGGCAGGCAGGCAGGAAAGAAGGCAGGCAGGCAGGCAGGCAGGGGGAGGGAAGGAGGGAGAATAAGGGAGGGAAGGTAAAAAGGGAGAGGGAGGGAAGGAAGAGGTGAGACAGGATGAGGAAGGGTGACGAAGGAGCGAGTGGAGAGGGGGAAGGAGGGAGAGAAGGGAAGGAGGGAAGAGTAAGAGAATATGAGGGAGAACTGGAGAGAAGGAGGGTGGATGGAAGGATGGGCTGGGAGAGGGGAACGTAGGAAGGAAGGGGGGGGGAAGGAAGGAGTGGGGAAGGAGGAAGGATGCGGTCAGAAATCATTACCTTTCCCTTCATTCCCAACATTGCATATACATACCTGGCTTGCTAATCCCTCGGTATGTATGTTGCTCCCGTGTGTGTGTGTGTGTGTGTGTGTGTGTGTGTGTGTGTGTGTGTGTGTGTGTGTGTGTGTGTGTGTGTGTGTGTGTGTGTGTAATTGTCTTGTTATTTAGCCTCATAAAAAATCCTTCAATAAAGACAACTGCTTTATTGATCCTGTATGCTGGGTTGGGGAATGTTCCAGCTCCCCAACCCTCTCCCAATCCCTCCCCAACAATCCTCCTTCCTCCCCCTCTCCCCATATCAACTCCCATCCTAGTAACTCCCACTCTAACATCATCCCTACCTTCCCCTCCCCTCTCTCCCCTACCCACCCTTTCTCCCTTCCCATTCACGTCATCTCTCTCTCTCTCTCTCTCTCTCCCCATCAATATAGTTCTGTTTGCCTCCCCCACTCCACCACTCCCCATTCTCCCTACCCCAGACCCCCACACAAATTCTACCTCCTCCCCACTCCCCCTCCTTCTCCCCTCCCCTCCCTTTCACTACTCCCACTCCCCTTCCGCTTCTCCCCTCCTATGTACAATCTCTTCCACTACCTCCCCACCCATCCCCACTTCCCCCCTTCCCCTCTTCCTCCCCGCCCCAGTAACCCCCCCAGCCTCTACCCCACTCCCTTCCCATCCCCCAGTGACCCTCTCCAACCCGTTCCCCACTCTCCTCCCCTCCCCTCCCCCAATAACCCTCCCCAAACCCCTACAACATCTCCTCCCTACCCCTTAAAATTTCTCCCCAATCCTCTTTCCCCCTCCCCAACCCCTACCTGAGTCCCCTCCTTTCCCCTTAATATTTCTCCCCAACCCCTTCCCTCCTCCTAACCCCTTCCCAACTCCTCTCCTTACCCTTAAAATTTCTCCCCAACCCCTTCCCCCTTCCCCAACCCCCTACACCCCCCTGCAAACCTATGAACCCCCCTAAAGGTCTTGCTACACCTACACCTACACCTTCCTCAGACACTTGGATCCCGTAATATACACTCTTTGACGAGGTGTATTCTATCTATCTTATTTACATTTTTATCTATCACCAGACGATTTTTACTCAATGTAGAGACTCTTTTATTTTCCATTATTCATTTATTTATGCATTTGTCTATACATTTATTTATTTATTTATTTATTTATTTATTTTTATAGACGTTTCACAGGGCGCGATACGTACTTTCAATTTTCTTATTTTATTCTATTTAACGCCGGCCACTTGTTTCCAGCTCAGCGACAGCTATCGTAAAAGAAGAAGAAGAAGAAGAGGAGGAGGAGGAGGAAGAGGAGGAGGAGGAGGAGGAGGAGGAGGAGCAGGAGAAGAAGAAGAAAAAAAGATGAAGGAAATAGAAGAAGAAGAAGAAGAAGAAGAAGAAGAAAAAGAAGAAGAAGAGGAACAAAAGAAGAAGAAGAGGAGGAGGAGGAGGAGAAAGAGGAGGAGGAGGAGGAAAAAGATGAAGAAGAAGAAGGAGAAGAAGATGATGATGATGATGATGATGATGATGATGAAGAAGATGAACACTCAAACTGTTTTATTTATTTGCGATAATTAACCTCCACCACCAATAAACCTTTTTTTTTTTTCCCCTTTTATTTTCTCCCTGCTATCTCCAAACGCAAATATTCAGCCCAGGGTAGACTTCTATAATTTGGAGACGTGAAAATTAGCTCATATTACCCAGCCACGCAAAATTCCCTCAGACAGGAGCTACATAGAGTCTTCCTTACCTCCTTTAACAGCTCAGGTCCTTCCAAGATGAATTAAAAAGTCTTGAGATGGCGAGGAGGAAATAACAGGCCTTGAAAGGGTAAATACCACTATCATTTCTCTGGCCAGGATGAATGGGTATGGAAATGGGGAATGGTGGGGTATAGAATGGGGTATAATGGGGTATAATGAACTGACTGACAGGTATATCTAAGTGAGTGAATTACACGAACCTGTAATCATCATGTGGATATAATGCTGTAATTCCCCCACTGCTAAATGAGGTAATGTTATAGGAAGGGATGAAGCAGTGTGTGTTTGTCTCTGTATTAAGGTGTTTGGCTGACTGACTGAAGAATGGGTTTTGGGATTGCAGACAGAAGCATACACACACACACACACACACACACACACACACACACACACACACACACACACACACACACCGCTTGCTGGTGCAGTGGTAACGTTCTCGCTTGCCATCTGGTAGACGGGAGTTCGCGCCTCGCTCAGGTTGCGATAAGTTTCACTGACGAAGTGGGTGGTTACTGTCCCCCTTGAGCAAGGGGACGGGTGTGTGAGTGTGTGAAGGTCACAGCCTTGCCCTTAGATCGGACTATATGAACTCTCAGCACCCCTTCCGGGAGGGTAAAAGCTGACGATCACAACCATCAAGTGATCCTGACCGACCCGGTGAATTACACACACACACACACACACACACACACACACACACACACACGCAGAATATCGTTGGTTGGCATCTTAACATACAGAAGCAGCGACTGAGGAGGATTATGGTGTATAGCGGTGAGGCGGATGGAGGAAGAAAGAGGAGGGAGAGAAGGTGAAGCAGGAGGGGGAGGAGGAGGAGAGGGAGAAGAAGGAAGAGAGATAGGAGAAGAAGGTGGAAGAGAGGGAGGAAAAGGAGAGGTAGACCAAGCAGGATGTGGAGAGGCAAGGTTGAGAGGTATGTACGGGAAGATGACTAAAACAGAATGACTGACTGGAGTAGACGGAATTAAACTGGGCCGGGGTTGACGAGTATATGAGGGAGGGTGAGTTGGGATGGAGTGAAGGGATGGAGATGAGCTGGGATGAGGTTAGGATCAGGGATGAGGTATGAGGATGAGTGAGCTACAAGGGAGTAAGGAACTGCAGCTGAGAAAGGAAAAATTGAGACTACGATGGTGTATGTAGGTAGATATGTTAGTGTAAAATGATGACATTCAGAGTACATGAACTTCAGGGTGTGTGCGTGAAAGTAGGTTAGGGGTGAAAGACGGGGTGTAGTTGCGCTGAAATAAGGTTACATGGAAATAAATTAAATAAATCTAGTGATATAAAAGAAGGTAGACTGAAAATTAATGAGAAACGAAGGCACTTGAAACAAAGAGGTGACGGGAAGAGTTCGTGTAAAAAGGTGGGGGTGAACTGATGGGTTGTAGGTGAGTTGAGGTAGGTAGGAACGTTAAAAGGTGGGATGGAATGAAGGACTGGGGTTCGATCCAGATAAGGGCGGGTTGAATGGGGGGGGGGAGGGGGATGCAGAGTTCCCTATTTTCCTGTCTGTCTGCACCATAGTTGTTCTGTTAATTGGGTGATTAGCATAGAGGGGAGGGGTGGCTCGGGCTTGAAATGCAGAATAGAGGGAGAGAGAGAGAGAGAGAGAGAGAGAGAGAGAGAGACGACAAAAGGTAACAAGAAAATATACAGAAACTGGTAAACGAAATAAAAGAAAAGACAGACAGACAGACAGAGGAAGAGATAGACAGAGAAACAGACAGACAGACAGGTAGACAGAGGAAGAGATAGACAGAGAGACAGACAGACAGACAGAGACAAAAGGGGAAAAAGAGGAAAATAAAAAAAAATAGTAAATGAGAGAGGAGCAGAAAGGTTACCTGGTAAGGAGTGGGTATTCTAATTACCTGAAGTAACACTGATTTGGCGGTGCATGTGGTTCACCTTGAGAGTTACCTGGCCACACACACACACACACACACACACACACACACACACACACACACACACACACACACACCAAATAAAAACATACACAGACTTACACACACCCAAAATCCACACAGATGCTCACAAATAAAAACTGTGAACACACACACACACACACACACACACACACACACACACACACACACACACACACACACACACACACACACCACCTCAGTATCAGCTCTCTCACCCATCATCATCATCATCATCTCTCAGCTGAATAAAATCATCTCTAGCCAGTTGGAACAAAATAGAGAGTTGTTCCCATCATGAAGGGGTTAATCGTACCAGTATCAACACTCTCAGGCTCCTATAACCCACATTTACCTTCATAATACCGCATGGCGTTAACGAGAATAAAGTATAAGAGATTAAAAAAAAAGATAAAACAGAAATAATTATACCACGAGAAGGATAATAATTAGGACAAGAGGGAATAACAAAGACTAAAGAATAAAGAAAATAAATAAAGACTAAGGAGGAGCCATCAAAAGGAAAATGAAAGCCCTGAATAAAATGCAGAAGAGGTGCTAGACGTGGCCAAATCATTCACTCATTCACTCATCGTCCGACGCATTTTTGGTTCCATGTGAAAGTATGGCCAAGAAGATGATGATGATGATGATGATGATGATGACGGTATGAATGGTGATGATCATGAGGAGGAGAAGGAGGATAGATAAGATGATGATGATGATTATGACGGTATGAATGGTGATGATCATGAGGAGGAGGAGGGTAAATACGATGATGATGATGATTATGACGATATGAATGGTGATGATCATGAGGAGGAGGAGGGTAAATACGATGATGATGATGATTATGACGGTATGAATGGTGATGATAATGAGGAGGAGGAGGAGAAGGATAAAGACGATGGTGATGATGATGACGATGAAAATGATGATGATAATGATGATGATGATGATATATTAGGACACCTGGTTGCCTAGTGATACATGACCCAAGTTTGGAGTTGTCCCTACCATTAGAGAGTTAACAAGCTTTAAATATATAGATGTAATGTTGATGGAAAAGAGGTGTAATATATAGATGAAATATATGGATGTAATTTATAGATATAATATATAAATGTAATAAATAAATGAAATATCGATGTAGTATATTGATGTTAAACAGATATATAGAAGTAACACACACACACACACACACACACACACACACACACACACACACACACACACACAGGCGTAATATAGAGATGTAATACTGTTTTATCATAACGAGGAATGTAGGAAGGTCGGGTGGTAGTGAGGAGGGTAGCGATGTGGGCGCTATGGATGTAATTACCAGAGTATTACCTTAGTGTTACCTTCCATTACCCCCCCTTCCTTACCTTCACCCTTACCCTAACCATTCTTCTCTCCCTTACCTTCCTTCCCATTCCTCAGTCTCTTTTCCCCCTTACCCCTCCTCTTTCTCCTCACTCTCTTACTCTTCCCCTCTCCTTCCCCTCCCTCCCTTACCCTTCCTCCCTCTTCTCCCTCTCTCACCCTTCCCTCCCTCTCCTTCCTCCCTAACCTTTCAGCCTCTCCCTTCCTAGCCCCCCTGCCCTTTCCTCCGTAATAATTCTGGTCTGAGTACATGAATTTTTACACTACTACTGCTATTACTACTACTACTACTACTACTACTACTACCACCACTACTACTACTACTACTACTACTACTGCTACTATTACTACTACTACTATTACTACTACTACTACTACTACTACTACCACCACACACACACACACACACACACACACACACACACACACACACACACACACACACACGACCCATCTAAGTCCACGCAAAAATACACACAAAAACTACATGCACTCACATCTACCACACACACACACACACACACACACACACACACACACGCCACCTGGTCTCCTTCCCCCGCCTGCGGTAACAATCCCAGGGTGGAAGGGAAAGAAGACCAAAGACGCGTACATTAAAGGAACACAAAGGCTTAAATTGACACCTATTGACTGCGCGGGGCTCATTAAATCTTCCCCTAGAACAATCCACATTAGTCAGTGTTAAATCCAGGTCCCTAATTTTACCGCTAGATGAAGGGATAAATGGACAAAACAAACTTTATCTCAGAGTCCGATCAGCCTGAGATTTGAGTACAAGAGAGGATAGGATGGGGTGCGAAGGGGAGACGTGGTGTACAATGATTGATTGATTGATTACATTAGAAAAATCAAGGCAGCGTAACAGAGGTCATTGCCGACGAAAAACAAGAGGATAATCAGAACAGAGATAAAATATATACGCATTACCCTATCATAAATAAATGCAATAAAATCAGTCAGAAGGGCAGGGCGGGGTGGGTCAGGGCTGGGTCAGGGGTAGGGTGGGGCAGGGAGGGACAAGGTGGGGCAGGGTGAGGTAGGGTGGGGCAGGGAGGGACAGGGTGGGGCAGAGTGGGGTAGGACAGGGCGGGGTGGGGGAGGATGAGGGGATATATAAGTGGACGCGTGGCAGGGTGTAGGTCAGACCCTTCCTGAGCCCCGCCATGGCCGCGTTCCAGTGGTCCCCTTGTCCCCCCCACCCCCCTGCCTTCCTGGATCAGCCACCCAGCCCACCCACGCCCTACGGAGGGGCGTGGGGGGTGTCTGAGGGTGGGGGCTACTCCGACGGCCGCCCCAGTCCTAGCCCGAGCCCCACCAGCAGCTGCGGCAGTGACGGATGGAAGAGCGGTGAGGGAGAGGCGTGGAAAAGTAGAGAGAGTGAATCCTGGAAAGATGAGAGCCTGGAAAACTGGAAGAAGTTTGAAGTTAAGGGCTGGCAGAACTGGAACAGTGGTGAGGGGGAGGGCTGGAAAAGCTGGAAGAGTAAGAGTCCCGCACCATCTCTTACTAAGGGCTGGAGTGGTGAGGCCTGGAAGAGTGTTGGTGATGAGGGACTGGAAAACTGGAAGAGCTGCGAAGATGAGGGCTGGCAGAGCTGGAAAAGTGGTGATAATGACAGCTGGAAGAGTGGTGATAGTGAAGCCTGGAAAAGTGACGCTGAAGCCTGGAAGAGAGGTGACAGTGAAGCCTGGAATGGCCGTGATAGTGAGCCCCTGAACAGTCGTGACGGTAAAGGCCTGGAAAACTGGAAAGACGGAGAAAGCGAAAGGTGCCGAAACTGGAGTCCCATCCCGTCAGGCCCTTCGTCGTGGTCCTGGGGGGCTCCTGGGACGACCCATCCTGTCCTGGCTGCCGTGTCTGACCTGACCAGCCCAGCGTGTGCCCTGGGTGTCCCGCGCCAGGGCAGGTGTCGACGGCGGGCCCCGAAGAAAACAGTGGGTCGCGAGGTGGTGCGGAAACGTCGCCTGGCCGCCAATGCCCGCGAAAGGCGTAGGATGAACGGGCTCAACGTCGCCTTTGACCGCCTTCGTGAGCACATCCCGGCCCTCAGCGGCGACCAGAAGCTGTCCAAGTTCGAAACCCTGCAGATGGCGCAGACGTACATCACTGCCCTGGTGGAGCTGCTGCAATGACGCCCGGCAGGAAACAGTGAGAAAGATGGGGAGAAAAAGTAAGAGAGGGAGACTGTGAGGACCGGCAGGAAACAGTGAGAAAGACGGAGAGAGAAAGGAAGAGAGGGAGGCAGTGAGGACCGGCAGGAAACAGTGAAAATGATGGAGAGAGAAAGGAAGAGAGGGAGACTGTGAGGACCGGCAGGAAACAGTGAGAAAGATGGGGAAAGAAAGGAGGAGAGGGAGGCAGTGACGAAAGATGGAGGGAAAGTGATATGTGAAAGAGAGGGCGGCGGAAACGAAGACGGCGTAGACCTCCATCGCTGCCCTGGTGAACTACTGCAGTGAAAACCCCGGCAGGAAACAGTGAGAAGGAGGAGGGGGCGGTGAGGAGAGAAATATGAAGTGAGAAGATAAAGACAGGGAGAAAGTGAGAGTGAAATAATAAAGAAAGTGAGCGAGCAAAAGAGAGACAGGAAGAGGAACCAAGTGATGAGAGGAAGAGAGTAAAGCTGTGAGGATGAGAGGATGGCAGTGAGAGGAAGACAGTAAGAAAGACAGCCGCTGCAATGAGACAGAGAGACAAGAGTGAGAAAGAGAGACAGAGACAGTGAAACAGATTTAGAGAATGGAAGTGAGATCAAGATAAGACACTAGTATAGAAAACTGCGGTGAAAATAGATAGAAATTTGAAAAAAAGAAAAAAAAAGAAAAAAAAGGATAGTGAAAGCAATAATCAGCAAAATATCCATAAATTATAAACCAAAATAAAGAAAGGCGGTGAAATGAGAGAGAGAGAGAGAGAGAGAGAGAGAGAGAGAGAGAGGGAGAGAGAGACACTTAAAAATTAATAGTGAGATTGAAAATGAAACTCAGGATCATCATCATCATCATTATCATCATCATCATCATCATTATCATCACCATCATCATCATCATCAATCATCATCCCGACTTCTTTTTCTCGCCTAAGGATGGTGTGAGGTGAGGTTAAGAAAAGAGAGAGAGAGAGAGAGAGAGAGAGAGAGAGAGAGAGAGAGAGAGAGAGAGACACACACACACAACAGAGGGAGAAGAACTAATCATCAGCCTGCCTAGGGAAATGGGCCACACTCTCATTCACTCATCACGTAAGCTCCTGGAATCCTGACTACACCTCACAGGCATGACCGTGTGTGTGTGTGTGTGTGTGTGTGTGTGTGTGTGTGTGTGTGTGTGTGTGAAGGGATGCTGCGAAATCTCCAAAACCACTTACTTTAAAACTCAGTATTTTAAGTGGCACAGGAGGCTTCTTAGCACCTTAACCTAAGCGATTTATTTTGCCTATTACACCATAACATTATCTCCTGTACTGCCTGTGTGTGTGTGTGTGTGTGTGTGTGTGTGTGTGTGTGTGTGTGTGTGTGTGTGTGTGAAGGGATGCTGCGAAATCTCCAAAACCACTTACTTTAAAACTCAGTATTTTAAGTGGCACAGGAGGCTTCTTAGCACCTTAACCTAAGCGATTTATTTTGCCTATTACACCATAACATTATCTCCTGTACTGCCTATATTGTTTTATATCGATGTACTTTACTTTCGTGCAGTGAACAGAATTAGTCGATAAGGAAGAGGTGTCACGAACTCTCCAGTCACTTAGGTTCATTTTCTCATCGATTAAGGAAGCCCCCTAACACCTCTTCCTTAGCGATTTATTTTTGGTTATGGGAGGTTAATAGCCTCATGTATGATATTTATGCAGTGTGTGGTGATATTGGAAGAATTTATGTAACAGAAGTCGAGAGCAAGGTGTAATAAAGAAAATAAATCGCTTGGGAAAAGGTGTTAGGGAGCTTCCTCAACTGACGAGAAAAATTGGCCTTAGAATATTACCCCGTGTCCAAGAGGCTCCTAACACCTCTTCCTTAGCGATTTATTTTGCCTATGACACCTTACTATACTCCTCTCACCTTTAACTTGGCCTAGATTTTTCTCTTTTTGCAGCTTATTACACGTAGTTCAAAATAAGACAAGACAGTGGCTCTACATCCTTTCCACAGCACTTCTTCGTGACTAGCATTATATTTCTTAACCCCCCGTCTTAAAGGAACTAAGGAGCGTCTTGGAGGGTTGATTTTTTTCTTAGTGTTCTTACCTGACCTTAAGAATATATTTAATTAAGGGAGTGCACCTGCCTCTTTTAGGAGTGGCAGGTAGGGTAATGATGATGATGATGATGATGATGACGATGATGGTGATGATGATGATGATGATGATGCTGATGATGATGGTGAGAGTGGTGGTGGTTATGATGATGGTGATTGTGATGATGATGGTGGTGATGGTGGTGGTTATGATGATGATGATGATGATGACAGTGATGATGATGATACTGGGGGTGGTGTCGGTTATGATGATGGTGATGATGATGATGATGATGACGATGGTGATGATGGCGGTGGAAGTGATGATGATGATGATGATGATTACTTTCCATTACTGCAGTGAGAAAAAACGGAGAAAATAGACCTCAAAATACATCTATTGTCCTTAGGTGATTATTACTGGAAAAAAAAAAATTCCTAATGAGATGTGCAAAGGGAGAAAGATAGATAAATAGATAGACAGACAGATAGTTAGCCAGAGAGACAGATAGAAAGTTATTCGTGAAAGTTATTGGTGAAAAAAGGCCCTGTGTAGCATATGATTTATTATACACAGACACACACTACACAGCAAGGTTCACAGGTGTAAGCAAGGTGTGTGGATCCGCCAATTTACCTGCACCACCATCACCTTATATTTCAAAGTATATTCCATCTTTAGACGATTTTACTCATCTGGGGGAGACTTGTGGATTTTCAGAGCTTACGCACAGCCTCTCCTAACCCCTCCAACGCGAGAGGTCTTTCTACCGCTGAATAAAATCGTCTGGTGTAAGAAAGACTGATAAAAGCGTCATGCAACTGAAATATGATAGGTAATGATAGGCTTCTTAAATACCTGCTTTACCTGATACACCAATTAGCAGTAAAACAATTAAAAACACTGAGAATTTATTATAGGTAGGGTGTGTGGATTTGGACTTAGGATTTAAGAATGGAAAAGTTGTTTGTGAAAAAAGAAATTGGTTTACGATATGTATGAGGTAGTAGAGAGAGAGAGAGAGAGAGAGTCTGTGTATGTGTCTGTGTATGTATGTGTGTGTATGTATGCATGTGTGTGTGTGTGTGAACGCGTAAGTATGTGCCTCAAATAGTGTACATTGTTCCTGTACGCCTTAAGTTTGCTCAATATAGTATAAATCATGTACAAAACAGATGTACATAGAAATTTATATATATATACTGTATATTTTTGCTAATAAAACGCCTCAATCTTGCCCTGTACTTCATTACACCCCCTTTTTTTTTTTTGCCCTCTCAAGGTGGGAAGAACTCTAGTAAGTTATTAAAGATGAAGTTAGAGAAGTTAATTAAGCTGTGAAGGGGTCATAGGAGCCAGAGGTGAATAGTTAAGGGCGTAGCCAGCAAGGTAGGAAGGGAAGGGGGGTTTGTTCCTGCATGATACTGTACTTGGTCTCTATGATGGGAGGGTTGAGGAGAGAAGGGGAGGGGAGGAAGGGAAAGGAGGGATGGGGGAGAATTTGCAGGGAAGGGGGAGGAGGGGATGGGGGGAATTTGCAGGGGAGGGGGAGGGAGGAGAGTGTTGAAAGGGAGGAGGGGGGAGAAAAAAGAGTAAGGGATGGAAATGGAAAAGTTACTAGATGGGAGAGGGGAGGGGGAGGATGGAGGAGAGGGAGAGAGAAAGATGGACGTTGCAGGGGAAGAGAAGTGGGGTGGGCGAGGGGGAGGGAGGAGAAGGAGGGGTGGGTGAGGAAGGGAGAGGGGTGGGAGACAGAGAGGGAGGGGGGGAAGGGGAAAGAAGTGGGAATTGAGAAAGAGAAGGAGGTTCATAGTCTTAGAAAATAATAATAATAATAATAATAATAATAATAATAATAATAATAATAATAATAATAATAATAATAATAACAACATAATGAATAAAACAGAAAACATTAACAGCCACAAGTAAACAAATAAAAACTAAAATGATAATAATATATACTATGTTGCTTGGAATTCTGTTTTTACGCAATTCACTACGAGGGAGGGCGTCTTTATAACCTGTCTGTCTATCTATTACCAGACGCCTTAATCCCGTAAGGGGTGGCCACAAACAAATCGCCTCCATGTCGTTCTGTCCCCCGCCATTTCACTGCCCTGTTCCTAGCTCACCCTCCCCCCCTCTCTCATATACCTCACCACTCCATCCCTCCATCTCATCCTTGGCCTCCCCCTCTCTCTCCCCCCCTCCACCTCACTCACATGCACTCTCCACGTCAGTCTCTCATTCTCCTTCAGCATTAATAATAACTCCAAGGACGAGACACTAAGCACGCGCTACTCTCACCCTTCCTGTGTCGTAATGAAATGGGTGACTTACGAGAGAGAGAGAGAGAGAGAGAGAGAGAGAGAGAGAGAGAGAGAGAGAGAGAGAGAGAGGGAGAGAGAGAGAATGAACGAAAAAAAGATGCCATATTTACTCACCACTTTAATACACTCATCCCTCCTCCTCCATCCTGGAAAAAGAAATATTGGTTAGAACTGGGAATATTCGATCCTCTCCCGTCGTTGTTCATCCTACAAGAAAAAAAAATCTATGCTATTACCCCTTAACTTGACCTAGATTTTCATCCTTTTGTGGCTTACGTAGCACTTTTTCGTGACTAGCATTATATTCAAGGTGGAGAGATGAAAAATTTGGGCCAAGTTGGAGTAAAAGGAGGAGAGTGGGATATATTTTTTTCTAGGAAGGACAAGGGACAATGAAGTTACTCTGCACTTGCCTTGCCTCGTCCCTCCTGTGAATAGAAATCTTACAAGTATTTAAATGGGAATTCTTTTTGCAGGATGAATAAAAATCAAGGGTGAGATCTGCACTCTTCCCTCCTCGTCTATCCTACATATAAAAAACAGCCAAAACAATCTTTACTACGATGGGAAATGATCGTAAGTTTCCTCGTGATCTGTGGCACTGATGTAAACTTTACGAGGCTCTTAACCCCTTCAGTTTGACTACCTATACCGTAAAATCCAGTTAATCCGGACTAACAGGGATAAGCCAGTCCGTATTAACAGATATTCCGGTTAATCGGGGGTCAAGAGAAAGGAAAACACACGTATATGCACTACCCACATCACTATAATCCGTCCACTTTCATCTGCCAAAGATTCGTAACTTTATTTTCAGGTAAATTGAAGGCCAGGTGTAGTCAGACTGGGATATAAAATTGACTAGTAACCAAGGAGACTCGTTCCTACCTTAAAACCAAGGCTTATTGAATTTCACGCAACCACAACTTAGCATTCAAGCTGAGTGAGTGGCCGAATTTTCTCAGATGTTCATAAACAGGCTTCTTGTTCGTATGAAATGGCGGGGGACAGGACGACGTGGAGGCGATTTGTATGTGGTCACCCCGTACGGGATTAAGGCGTCTGGCAATAGACAGATAAATAAACAGACTATAAGTAAAGGACTTGGGAAGCGCCATCTTGTAAACACAGACTTAGACAATCTTCAACACAGTACCACATATTTCTCTTTCTCCTCTGCCTGTGGTTTTTATAGGAATGCATAACACACACTACAAAAAAAGTCTTTCATGTTAAACTTATGATACAAGCACTGGAGATAATACAAAGACATCAGCTGAGTACATGAAGCAAATTTTGAGATGAGATGGAGCATGCCCACAGTTTCATCTCACATTGCTTCTGTGCTCATAGTTACTTTTGATCATTTTTCTTTACTGCTTCTTTTGTAAATCTGATGATATAGGAGACTCTGTGTGTGTGTGTGTGTGTGTGTGTGTGTGTGTGTGTGTGTGTGTGTGTGTGTGTGTGTGTGTGTGTGTGTGTGTGTGTGTGTGTGTGTGTGTGTGTGTGTGTGTGTGTGTGTGTGTGTGTGTGCTTTATATTGAAACACAGGAAGAGGGGAATAAAGCAATGCCATGCAGTCTTGAACTAGAAATTTACCTAAAGCCTTATTTTACATTTCGGTCACCTGATTCAATTAACGCCTATGTGTTCACCCATGACTACACTATACTCTCTTAGGCCTCATGACTTTGAATTTAAGTTAGATGCATAAATACCGATAATTATTACAGTATATAGTAGCAGGCATCAGGTTTGTAATTTGTAAGTGCTATTTATTTATAAGTGCAAATACATGAGTGATCTGGACTGCTGGATACCGCGCTTCCCCACACACCCACGAACCACTCCACCTCGACAACGGGCTTCCCGATCCTTGTCCAGACCCGTCCCTATAAAGATCCTCGTGTTAGCAGATGGGGGAGGGGGTGTCAGCAAGCATACAGCGTGGCCTGTGGCGGTAATTAAGGCGGGCACAGGAGCCGGACGTGTTTCATTAGGATGCAAAAGGAGCCCCCACGGAGTCACCTCATTATATGCAAATTAACACATCGCGAAGGCTGTTAGCGCTCTCGTTGATCTGGCTGGTTCTCGGGCTTCGTCTCCTCCCTCCACGTGGTTAGCACATCAGATCCGCAAGTGGTAGAACCCGAGTTAAACTTTTATTCTTTTTCTTTTTTAAGTACTTAAGATGTATTCTATCAACTTCATAAGGGTTACTATAAGAGGTAAATAATGTGGGTTTAGAATCTGACAAGGTGGAATTTCTTGGGCTCTACCTACCTTTCTTATTCCTTATACCGATCAAACTAGTAGACAAAGTTTGTGTTCCTTCCTCCCCTTCTATTGTCCCCGCTAACCAAGTAGAACAAATAGGAACCTGAATGCAAAAGCAGTGGTTCCTCGTCTTCTAGGGCAAGATTTGGACTTAGAAAAAACTTACCTGCCTGACTTACTGACCACGCACAGTCGATAGGTAATAATTAAAGGCTTTACTATGGCGACGTCTGATTTATTTTATTCTCCGCTGCCTCTCTCTCTCTCTCTCTCTCTCTCTCTCTCTCTCTCTCTCTCTCTCTCTCTCTCTCTCTCTCTCTCTCTCTCTCTCTCACTGTTTTCCTTTCTTTCTTTCTCGCTATCATATTGTCTATTTTTCTTCATGTTCTCTCTGTCTGTCTGTCTGTCTGTCTGTCTGTCTCTGTCTGTCTGTCTGTCTGTCTGTCTCTCTCTCTCTCTCTCTCTTGCTCATTTCTTCCTTTCTCTCTATCGTTTCGCCTCTTTTTCTTCGTCATGCTCTCTCTCTCTCTCTCTCTCTCTCTCTCTCTCTCTCTCTCACACACACACACACACACACACACACACACACACACACACACACACACACACACACGTCATACTCTGTTTTTACGCTACTAAGACAGACGTAAGATGCTGTTATGGAGATGAGACAACCCACAAGGCGGTGTTCAAGGCATCGGCGATATTACCTTGAGTGTTATGTATGTTATTTATACGTACGCTGTAAAAAAATGAGTGACGTGTGTGTGTGTGTGTGTGTGTGTGTGTGTGTGTGTGTGTGTGTGTGTGTGTGAGAGACAGACAGACAGACAGACAGACAGACAGACAAACACACACACACACACACACACACACACACACACACACACACACACACACACACACACACAGAAACAAGTCTTGAATTAATGCGTATCACCTACACAAAGGCAATCAAGGCAGACAATCAGTTTTTCTAAGTCTCAATCTTCTCCTTGAACACGGCTCGAATCGATGTTACAGGCAGGTCCCTAAAAGTGCCTCTGGGTGAACAAGGGCTAGTAGTGATAGTAGTAGGACTAGTAGTAACAGTAGTAGTCTAGTAGTAGTCGTAGCCTCATTTTTATCTGATATGTGAACTCCGTGGACTGCAGGCTGAAGTTCCCCTCCTCCTGCAATCCACCATCATCCTTTTGGGGGATAGGGAGGAAAAGGAGGGATGTTTGTATAGCCAGGTAGTGGAAGGGATGGGATGGGATGGGAAGGGAAGAGAAGGGCAGGACAGAGTAGAGCAGGGAAAGGCAGGGAAGGCAAATGATGGACAAGGTAAGGCAGGGCAAGGCAGGGCAGGGCAGGGCAAGGAAGAAATTAGAGGGAGCAAAGGTAATGAGATATAGGGCAGGGGAGGGCAGGGGAGAGGGGAGGGCAGGGCAGGGGAGAGGGGAGGGGAGGGCAGGGGAGAGGGGAGGGCAGGGCAGGGGAGAGGGGAGGGGGACATAATGCTAAGAGGGCAGAGGTGCAGAGTTTTTACAAGGAATCAGACTGGTTATCAAACGCTCACTCCCCCCCCTCCCCACCATCCCCACCCCTTCCCCCTCTCTCCCCCATTCCCCTCCCCACCATCCCCACTCCCTTCCTTCCCTCTCCTTCTTCCATTCTCCATCCCTCTCACCCTTCCACTCCCCTTTACCTCCCTCCCTAACTCCTTTATTCCCCCTCTCCCCCTCCATCCCTCCTCTCTCTCTCTCTCTCTCTCTCTCTCTCTCTCAGCCCATT